>NC_089174.1:53020571-53320571 GCF_009819655.1 Sylvia atricapilla | reverse complement strand
TGTGCTATTTCCCAGTGTGAAAGAGTTGACTCACAGAGAATTGTGCTGGTTGTGTATCTTACCAATGTGTCTTGCCTGAAATAACATTTAGGTGATTTTAGTTCAGTAATAAATTGTGACATGTTTCTAGGAATCATTGTCCTCTGGGTGAAATGGTGGTGAATATTCAGGTGAACGTGGTTGAGCTTAAAACATCTTCCAAGTGGGTGAGAAGCTGACTTTTAGATCCTGGACATCTGATTCTTGTGTTGGTTGGTATTTCCAAAAGCTGATGCCTAATTTATGTGCAAGTTTTATAAGTGATACATAAAATACACTACATTCTGCCAAACTCTACTCAGTAGGAATAGATTGCTTTGATTTCACTGGTAAATATAAAGCTAAAGCTACACTAGAATTAGCAACAGCCTTTCCTGAACATAGGTAAAATCACAGCATGCTCAAGCACCCTTAGCAAGTAAATATTTTGTTATTTGTATATTGTAAATTGATCCCTGCAGTTATCACTTTGTTGCTAATTTAAAAGAAAACAATGTGGGAATTACAGAAATTGATAGGAACCTGGGTATTTAGCTTGACTTAATACCATAAACAAAGACAGGAAGAGAACAGATGGTTTGCATCCATGGTTGACATCCAGCACAGCTGGGATCAGTTTCTCATTGAGATGAAAAGAAAATAAGTTGAGGTACAAGCAGGGTAAACCATTGCCATCTGGGTCAATTCTTGTGGTAACTATAAAGCAGCCACTCCATACATCCTTGGTTTATCCTTCCTGTTTCCTCACTTATCAAATATTTATTGTCAACAGCGGCCAGTTCTGTTTGCACACATTGCAATTGGATAATGAGATAGTTAGGTTTACTTCTGTTATTGATGGTGAGGGCTGATGGCATGAATAATTTCCTGGTTTTTTTAAATGGGAATTGAATTATTGATGCTTCATTTAGGCAGTGATAAAGGTATTCGTAATGTATTGCCATGGCTGTAGAGTGGTAGTAGTAGTAGTAGCCAAGAAGATACTTGCAGGTAATGGGCCAACTCTACTGTGTATCTGGAGTACAAACTAGAAATCTATTCCCGTGAATATAGTGATTATGGATTTACTGCTTTACAAATACTGTAGAATTTGTCCTGATAACTCTCCAGTTAACATCATTGATAGTAGGAAATAGACTACGATTGAACAGCCTGAACTAGGAACATTTTGATTATAAACTTGGTTGCTCATCACAAAAGAGATTGTTTCATAAATAAGAAGAGAGAAAACACTGGTTAATGAAGCAAGAAGTCTGTCTTGTATTGAAAGGGCCATGAATATCTTCAGAGACTGTCTCTGAACTTTACAGATCAACTTATTTTAAGCTTCTAAATTCTTGACTATCACTCTAGTGACAGGTGTGGTTGGATAGGGACAGGCGCTCAGAAGATCTCGGTTGTAACGGGAAGAGCAGAGAACACTCCAACCCCCCAAAGATAAGCTATCACCACAAGAATGTAAGCTTTTACTAACATGTGCCAGTACTTTTCCAGTCTCCCTTCTAACCCAGGAAGTGTAGCAAGACCCCTCTGACGTAGTAAAGACCCCAGAGTATTTAAACTGCATGTTTGAGATAATAAATGCTTTTGTAACCGTCCACCATACTGGCGTAAGCGTTGTTACTAAGCCTGGCGACGCAGAGAAATGTGCACGCCGTGCTGTTGTTCCTAAAAACCAAGCCGCCACCGTTGCAGAAAAGAAACAGCAACAAGTGGTGCTGAAAGCCCGGGAAAACCTCGGCGGACGGGATTTTCGCTTGGAAGGAGACAGCGGCAGTAGCGGCTGGTCCGATCTACTGCGGAGGAGACAGGGGGATGCCCCAAGAACCCGCAAACGGCATGGAAGCCTTAGCGAAGGTTGTAAGTCTGATGGAGGTCCACTGGGGGATACAGTGCGACCAAAGGGATTTATATCTTGCTATTGCAAGGCTTTTGGATTTGGGCGCAATACAACGCCCCGTAGATATATTAAAATCAGAGCGTTGGGAGAGATGTACTGCTGCTCTGGCTGAAGATACAAAAGCCACCGGCAGTGAAAAAATTTTAAAAGCATGGGGAAAAGTTGAGAAAGCGTTGCGGAAAGCAATAGAAGAACAAGAAACTTGGAATGCTGCAAAAACGTGTTTATTTGCCATTACGCAGCAAAAGGCGGGGGGGGCTACGGTACCGCGGAACCCCCCGGGGACATGCGGGGAGCGGGCGCATTACACCCTTCCTGGAGCCCATGCCCGAACCCCCCGGAGCCCACAGGAGACCCTCAGACCCTCCCGCGGGACCCCCCGGATCCAAAAACCCCCGCGGAACCCCCTGAAAAAACCACGGTTCTCCCGACCGTTCCGAGTGCGTCCGGCAGCGGCACCTCGCCGGGTTCAGCAGCGCTCTCGCAGAGCGAGCTGGGCAGCAGCCCCCCCACACAGCCCGTAGAGATCGCGGCTTCTCCGACCGCCGAGCCGTGGCGGCAGGCGGAGGAGTGCGTGCGGTCTTTCTGGGGAGGGCTTGCGCGGGAAGCGAGGGACGCCGAGAAAAAAGCCGGCGCCGGAGCACAAGCGGCAGCCCCACCGCCGCCATATGGCCAAGATGGCGCCGACCGTCCAGAGCGGGGGCGGGGCGGCCGACTGCATGGCGCGGGAAACCCGGAAGCACGAACCCCCGCGAGCACAGGTGCGCGGGAGACCAGTACAAGTCTGGACCTGCCGGTCTCCACAGCGCACGCGCGGGAGAGCGAGGCGGGGCGGATGCGCGATCGGAAACCGCTCCCAATGCTACCATACAAGGGGGAAACCCCTCCTTGGGTAAGACAGGGCGAGCCCAGGGGGTGGGAATGGGACCGCCCCCAAGAGGCGCACCGGCGCCACCCCCGGGAGGAGGGGAGGGGCCGGGCGCGGGAGGCGGAACGGGGCCGAACCCGAAGGGACGACCGAACTCACCCGCGGAAGGCGGAACGGGGGCGGAGCCCGACAAAAAGGCATAGCAAACCGGAAGTCTACCAGCAGTCTGCTTCCGACACGGAATGGAGCCACAGCTCCGCGGCTAGCTATATAGAGAGCTCCGAGTCCGATACGGAAACGAGATAACAGAATTTATGAGGTTTCCAGCGAAACCAAGCAAAGCTTTTAACAATGTAAGGGAACAAACTCAGTACAAACTCACTGATTGGGGCAAAATAAAGGTAGCATGCGCTGAGTGGAAACCAGCTGCTACAATACATGCATTCCCTGTAAGAGTTACCGGTGCACGGCAGAATTTAAGGTGAACTTACACCCCATTGAGCACAAAGGAGGTACAAGCAGTGGTGAAGGCGGTTCAGGAAAAGGGGATTAATTCAGATGTTGTATCCACGCTGGTGGATGGTCTTTTTAGCAACGATGATATGCTACCTTTCGATATCTCACAGGTAACTCGTATGCTTTTTGACGGAGCAGGGCTGATTGTATTTCAGCAGGAATGGTCCGATCATTGCACAGCTGCACCAGCCCAAGCTTCAGGGCAGGGACAGCCTCTCCACGGCTCCACCCTGTCCAGACTGCTAGGCAAACATGATGATGTGGCTACACCGCAGGACCAGGCAGCACGCCTCTCAGCAGAGGAAGTGAAAGCAACAACCAGAGCAGCTAGAGAGGCCATAAGAGCGGCTTCTCGGGTAGTGGACAAGTCAACACCATGGTCCACTATTAAGCAGGGGGAAAGTGAAGGCTTCACACACTTCGTAGATCGTTTGCAAGCTGCAATTGACTCATCTACCCTGCCTGTAGCTGCGAGGGGACCGGTGGTGACTGATTGTCTGAAACAACAGTGTAACACCGTCACCAAAGATATCCTGCGCTCTCTGCCAGCAGGGGCCAGCTTGGCTGACATGATCAAACATGTGGTAAAGGAAGAACAGCTAATACCTATACAGGCAGCGGTTCATACCATAACCAATGCCATGGCATGCTTGAGGTGTGGCCAAACAGGTCATGTGGCAGCAAGCTGTCCCCAGCCAGCACAGCAGCCCATGGCAGCACCCTCGACCCAACAGCACCAGAGACTGATCTGCTGGAACTGTGGGAGGAGGGGCCACGTGGCCAAGGAATGCAGATCCAGGCCCCGGGGAAATGGAATGGGGAGGGGGCGTGCGGGCCATACTCAGCCTCCTCCCACTGCGAGATGGCCCATCCTTCCCAACACCCAGTGGGGCAGGGGAACTTCATACCCCATATATATACAGGAACCAGTCAGTATTTCATCCCCGCCAGCCATTCAGTGGCAGGACTGTGCAGCACCACCAGCAGCAATTACGTACCCTTCACTGCCACAAACTGCACCAGTGTCACAGGGTCAGCAGGGGACGTCCCAGAGCGGAACCCCTGGGTGGCCCTGGTCATGAAAGTAGGGAAGGAGCCCTTGAGGGTGTGGGGGACATGTCAACTCTACGGCAGTCAGGACCCTCACGTTTTAGGGCTTCAGTTTTTGGCAGACACTGGATCAGACTGCACGATTTTTCCCCAGTCACATTGGCCCAGACATTGGCAAATTAAAGAAGTCCCTCCTGTGAACGGGGTGGGGGGACAATCCAGGGCATGGAAAAGCACCCAATTGGTGGCTATAACACTTCACACAAAAAAAGGGACCAGAACAAACAGTTGCAATTTACCCTTACATTTTGCAGGATTCTCCACCCTTAATAGGAAGGGATGTCCTGGCTATGCTCGGAGTCAGGATCACAAATTTATAATGAGGGCCACTGCCGTACACCCTCTGCTGCCAATCAAATTGACTTGGAAATCATCAGACCCTGTATGGGTCGAGCAGTGGCCCCTGTCAGAGCCTCAAATGGCAGCATTATTAGAACTGGTTGAACGAGAACTGCAAAAGGGTCACATAGAACCCTCCATAAGCCCAATCACCCTAGTTGGACAGTGGGTAAAACATGGACAGTGGTCCTTCAAGGGTCGAAAGAGTGGGTGAATGTGCGAATTACCAGGCTCCAACCATCAGCATCCCGAGCGATTGGACCCAACAAGATAATTAAAAGCACACAGACAAAGAGAAACATGACCTACCCCAAAGCCTTACCCACAAGCGTCACCAAAATCCCAACTAGCGATGCAAAAGCCTTTCAGATAGACCGTTTAGCCAGGTCAGACCCGGACCCAATCCTTCGTATGTTAGAAGCTACCTTCCTATCCCTGAACAAATCTAACCCTAACCTAACCAATTCCTGTTGGCTTTGTTATGATGTCCAACCCCCTTTCTATGAAGGAGTTGCTTTAAACACCCCATTCAGTTACTCCACAGCTGATGCACCTCACCAGTGCAGATGGGACACACCCCGCAGAGGTATTACCCTGAGTCAAGTCACAGGTCGAGGCAAATGCTTTGGTAATGCAACCCTAGCTGAGCGAAAAGGGAATGTCTGCACCAGAGTTTTAAAGCCCAGCAGAAAAAACAGTAAGTGGGTAATTCCATCTGCGTCAGCAATGTGGGTTTGTCAGAGATCTGGAGTAAGTCCCTGTGTATTTCTTCCCAAGTTCAATGATTCTAACGACTTCTGTGTCCAAGTTCTGATTGTTCCTAGGGTCCTGTACCACTCAGAGGAAGAAGTGTACAACCTTTTCGAAGAATCCAACAGACTCCACAAAAGAGAGATAATGACAAGTATAACTATCGCAATGCTGCTCGGCCTAGGAGCAGCCGGAACGGCCACAGGTGTTTCAGCCCTAGCAATGCAACATCGAGGTCTGTCTCAACTACAAATGACCATAGACGAGGACTTGCAGAGGATCGAGAAATCTATTTCCTACTTGGAGAAGTCAGTCTCCTCGCTCTCAGAAGTGGTCCTGCAGAACAGGCGAGGACTGGACCTCCTGTTCATGCAGCAGGGAGGTCTGTGTGCCGCCTTGAAAGAGGAATGCTGCTTCTATGCAGACCACAGTGGAGTCGTCAGAGACTCCATGGCAGAACTCCGAAACAGACTGGCTCAGAGACAGAAAGATAGGGAAGCTCAGCAAGGCTGGTTCGAATCCTGGTTTAACCAATCCCCATGGTTAGCCACTTTAATTTCTACTTTGGTAGGCCCACTGGCAATGCTACTTTTAGCTGCTACCTTCGGACCATGCCTGCTGAACAAGATAGTCTCATTTGTCAAAGCTCGCCTAGAACAAACTAACATTCTGTTCATAGGTCAACATGAAATGCTGTGAATTAATCAGGGAACATTGCCAGTCACAAGATTTTCCAAACTTGCCTGGCAAAAACTTACTCAGGTTTCCAAACTCCTTTTTCCCTTGTTAAATCCTAACCTTCTACCTCATTTAGTGCCTATATCTATATGTATACATGACTACCTCATTCTTTTGTAAAAGACGGGGGGGGAGATGTGGTTGGATAGGGACAGGCTCTCGGAAGATCTTGGTTGTAACGGGAAGAGCAGAGAACACTCCAACCCCCCAAAGATAAGCTATCACCACAAGAATGTAAGCTTTTACTAACATGTGCCAGTACTTTTCCATTCTCCCTTCTAACCCAGGAAATGTAGCAAGACCCCTCTGACGTAGTAAAGACCCCAGAGTATTTAAACTGCATGTTTGAGATAATAAACGCCTTGTAACCGTTCACCATACTGGCGTAAGCGTTGTTACTAAGCCTGGTGACACAGAGAAATGTGCACACCGTGCTGTTGTTCCTAAAAACCAAGCCACCACCGTTGCAGAAAAGAAACAGCAACAGACAGGATTATTTGAATTTCTGCAATTCAGGTACTAGGATTTCTCTTTTTTCTTTTTCCTTTTGTTTTTTCTTTTTTTCTCCTCCCCATCCAAAACCACTTCCCATTTTAAAAATGTAAGCTACACAGAAAAAAGTGGCATTTGCATGACATCTTTTGAGAGGACATGTTTGAGAAAGAAGTAGTGGCTGAGATTCTCTTCTAGCACTCTAACATATGACATTAATGTCCCTTGCCAAATGTAAAAAGTTGAAGCCTTCTCTACCCCATTTCTATTTCTTCACTTGCTACTTGCTGTTCTCTTCTCTGTCCTATTTCTCTGTTCTTCAGTAGACTCAAATTCCCTCCTGCTTTCCCTAATCCCAGTCATCCCATCGGTGCATGAAGCATGGCAGTGCCTCTCTAGTCGGCATACCTCCCTTGGCTGCAGTATGAACCAGGTTCTTAGAGAAATGGCAAGATAGTGGGTTAGGAAGTTAAAAAATACAACTAAAATATAACTCCTCAGATCATAGTTAATTTCAGAAGTGTCATGTATCTCTCAAGTCTTCCTGCCTGCCCTCCGTTTTTTGAACCGTGGGATAATGGGTAGGAGATGTTGCTAAAAGTTTTGTTCAGTGTTTCTTATGATCAAATACAGAATCGTGTAAAAAGTAAAAAAAATAGGGTAAAGAAGATTTCAGGCCAATTATTTTTCTACAAAATACTTTATGTGACAACAGCAGCAGCCCCCAAAGGGCAGCATGTAACAACAGAGCCTAATTAGAATGATTTCAGTATAATCATTAACTAGCATCTAACACCTACGAGAGTATTTCTGTTTAAACTAAAACATGACCTGCATGGTGGAGAGGCCTTGTAAACTGTTGATGAAATGAAAAATGTGACAGTAAAGGTCAGAGCTGTGCTCATTTGAATTTCAAGCAGGAAACATGCTCCTCATCCAGCATGTACAGGAAGAGTGGTGGCTCTTTCCATAGGCTCTCTATGCCAACAGTAGCTGTTGGAGAAATCCTCCAGGACTAATTACTGGGGCTGCAAAACAAGTATTGTTCTTTTGTCTCTTTTCCTGACCTGGTGAAATGTAAGGGTCCTAATTATATTGTGTCAAAGATGTGCTTTGTTTTTCACTGTCATGTGAGCAAAGGTCACAAGCTAAGAAAATCGAGTGGCACCTTACATCTCTCTCTATCCACCTGCTGACAGCTTCCTTGATGCTCCTGCTAATCACATCACCTTACTGGAAAAACAGCAGAGGGAGAGCTTGCTAATAAACTCTCCTTCCAGAGAGAATGATGCTAATACATTATGTTCCACTGGAGCATATAAATGAAAAAAATCAAATCAATGAGATATGGTTTAATTTGCAAGTCTCTGGTGAAATTTAAGAACACAAAATTGTAAAACATTCTGTTAAAAAAACCAAAACAACAACATTAAAACATTTTTAAGGAAAGTATTTTAAAAAGCAGGAGAAAAACATTATAATAAAAACTGGCAGAAAGGGTGTTATTTATTCATTCTGAACTACTGCAAAGAGCTCTGTTAGCGGCATTTATCTTCTAAAAATAACCCAGGAAAGCTACTGCATTTAATTATTTTCTTATTTCCTTTTGTGTCTTTTAAAGTGCTGCATATACAAAGACAGCCTTTAACAGCTTTGGGGGATTGACGAAACTATAGCATTTAGCATGTAAGCCTTGCTGTACTGTATCTTGTTTTTCTTCCCATCCTCCAGAATTCGTGAGTTTAATTTTGACTGGTCTTTATTTTCCCCTTTCCTCTTCACAGTGGTTTGGGATTTTGTTTACTTTTTTACTTTCTTTACTTTTCAAAAATTTCCTTACATACTTTCCCTTTATTTTTTATTTCTCATTGCTCATGTCTTTTTGGTTTTCTCTTGAACTTTGGAATAAAAGTAGTGCCTGTGAAGTGATGTGACACCTGCAACAGATATCCTTGATGACTTCACAGAAAAAACCAGATCAGTGGCAGATTATGTACAACAAATTTCTTTCCTTTCCTTCATTATCCGAGTTCTTTGCTGTCAGAGTAGCTCCGGCTTGTGTTCAAATGGCAGATGACAAATTGTGCATATATTAATAATTCATTTATTTGTGTTTCAGCTAGATAGAATAAAACACACTCTACGTAAATTGGCACAAAATATATATATATGATATTATGTTGTAACCAGGAAATACTTCTGGCATCAGATATCACCCAGCAGTGTGTAGCTGTTTGGTGGTTTCAGGTGCACTAGGAACAAAATGTGAACAGAAGGCTCGCCCTCACATAAAATATCGAGTTTAATCATCTGTTCTTTTCCTTTCTGGAGAACTTCTTCCTTTGAATATTGCTGAGGGATGCTTAGCTCTACATCCACGTGAGGGGGAGACACTATAATCTTTCTTGAAGTTGGTGTAAGTGTGCTGATTTTTGGTGTTGAGGGTCTTCTATTTCTAGCAGAAAAAGTAAGTGAAAATCAAAACGAAGTTATGTGCTGGAACAATTCAAGGCCCTTCCCAACCCCTGCTGCTCCATTGTGGTTGGCTGCGAAACCCTCAGTGGCATGTTGTAGATTTGGGTGTAATATCTGTTTGTGATAGCTCACTGAGGGACATGAAAACTTCTATTTGAAACAAGATTATTTTCTGTGCATTTAACCTGCAACTTTGTTACAGATCCTTAACTGCTCCGTGTCTTCTGCCTAGAGAAAACATTAGGTTAGTGACATTTTGGAAATTTTACTTAAAGTATATTGTTTTCACAAATAATATTCTAAGCAACTGATAGCTTGCTGTTTCTGTCTTAATTTTTCTCCTTCCACTTGTGCTGGAGTACTTCATGGCCATGAAGAACCATGACTGAGGGGAATAAAGAAGTATTGGTTGTAGCTTCATATTAGCCTAACGTTGTGGTTTGATGCTGGCTAAGTGTCAGTACTCATGAAAAATTATAAACTCTGCTATAGTTGAGAAGAGAAGGGAAAAATCCTGAAGGGCTCATGAGGGGGCAAAAATAGGCTCAAACTTAAAAGGTATAAAGAAAAATTTATCACTAACAGAATTAAAAGTGGGTAGTGAGAAATAAAATAAACTTTTAAAATAGTTTTTTCTTCCCAGCCTCTCCCTCTTTCTAGCACAGGGAGATGAAACATGGGGGTTTTAGTAATTTTGTCGCTCCTAATTTTATTCTATTCATTCAGGGAAAGAAGGATCTTTCATCTCATATTGTGGCATCCCTTGCACAATGGGAGACACTTCTCTGTGAACTTCTCCAATTTGGTTTGCTACTCATGAGCAGCAACCCCACCCAATCTGGTGCAAATGCCTTCTCACAGGCAACACAGGCTTCCCAAAACTGATGCCTGTGAGTCACTTGTCTACGTTGAATGCATATGCCTCTTTTTGGCATCTACTTGCTTGGTCATGCAAGTGGACCTCTGCATCTCTTGTAGACCTAATGAGCTGCAGGGGACAGCTTACTTAACTATAGTGTTTTGCAGAGGAAAATTTCTTCTTTGGAGCTTGGAGCACTTCTCCAGCTTTCTTTACAGACCTCAGTGCCACCAGTTTGGTTCTCCTCAGGTGTCTTTGCCTTTTCTTTTTCTCTGACTTGGAAGAAAACTGTTGTCTCTACGTTTCTTTGTTCTCAAGGTCTATCAGTTGAAAAGTACTTACGAGGTTTCACAGCACTGTTCCTGTCTGAGCTCTGCACCAAAGGGTGTCTTGGTATGCTTCTGCCACTGGCCGTGTGGCCCACAGGCAACGCATCGCAGTGCCAGCCACCGCGGTGCTGCCTTTACCTCTTGTTGGCACTTCTCCTCATGTGGGTGCCTGACAGAAGGAGCCCCCACTGGCATCCCTGCCTTTCTGTCTGCAGCATGGCTGGCTACAAGCACCCAGGCAGGCACAGTTTGCTGCAGATCGTGTCAAGATGCCTGCAGCCATGGTGGCGGCACAGGGAAGAGAAGCTGTTGCTGCAGCCCCTGCCTTTCTGTCCGTGGCATGGCAGGCAACAAGCAGCCAGGCAGGCACAGCTGGCTGTGCCAAGATGGCAGTGGCCATGTGGCCACCATGGCACTGGGATGGTTCTGGCTGCAGCGCTTCCTCACCCCTCGGAAAAGAACTGCGTACGTTTTTTATTTCCTTCTTAAATATGTCATCACAGAGGCATTACCGACTTCTCTGCTTGGCTTAGCAGCATGTATACTCTCAGAGTCTGCCAGAGATTGGCTTTGCCAGGCATGGAGGAAGATTTTCACAGAAAATCACTTCTCTGGCTGGCTTCTTCTCTCCCCCCTGAAACCCAAGTAATGCAAAACCAATCTATTTAAATGGCATCAAATTTTGATACTGCCATGTGATTAGGATCTGACCTACTCTAACCTGTGATTGCCATGATGAATTTTTGTTGCGAGACAGTGAATTCTGTGGTGCTGCCTGTGACTGACCTCCAAACAATCTCTTGGTAATATATACATCAAGCCTTCAGTCTTCTTAAATGTCTACTTCCCGCAAGATACAATCCCTATCTCTCATTAGGAAATAACTACCTTCTTTAAAATGTGAAGTTGTTTTATGTGCTAACATGATGTTATTGTTAGGAGTATTCCTAAAAAAATTACCTTAGTTTGTATAAGTACTGTCTTGGCTTTCTAGTTATTTTATGTTAGCAAGATACTTACATGTTTCTTTTGATATCCTATGACTGTAATTTGTGGATTTATATTAATAATTTAAATATTGTTTTAAATTTTTAAAAATTATTATTATTTAAATAATTAATATATTAATTATTTAAACTTTAGAGAACTTTTAAAAATTCAAATTGTAAACTAAATAATTAGAAACATATGCTTAGAAAGAATGTCAGCTTTACATTCCTAATGTTCAGTGTGGCTGGAGCTTTGTGACTGAGTAGCTGGTTTTGAATTTTTGCAAAGATATGGGAATGTGTGGTAAAGTTAAAAAGAACTTTGCAGAGTGTTGTACCTCTGTAAAGCCTTTTTCTGCAGCTCTGCTATGAGTGGAATAAGGCACTGCAAATCCTTCTTTATTTGCTCAGTACAAGGACAGATACATATCCTTCTGACAGACCTGTTGTTTGACTACCATAAGGAAGATTTTCATTGTCTAACATAATGTCTGATGTTTTTATTTTGCCTTGTGCTTCCTTTTAGCAAGCAGAAGTAGGGAATTTAATAAGGTAATGTACTATATCTATAAAATCTATTATTTAATATAAAATCATGTCTTAAAAAATTCTCCAGCAGAGTTTTGCACAAAGATCATCAGATCTGACTCAAGTGCTGTTAGTAGTATTTTACTGTCTCTCTGCTTAGACCCATAATGTTGTGGAAATAATGTTTTGTTCTGTTTCAATGTTGCTTGGAAGGCCAGTTTTATGTGCCTCAGATGTCCTTTGTGAAGTGTTGGTATAGGTAGTATAGAAGTGTAGTATAGGTAGGTGTGTGGGTCAAGGACTTTTTACACCTCCTACCATTAATAAGACTAGATTTCTCCTTCAATCTTGTCTAAATTCATTAAAAATTGATGATTCAGAGTGATGGGAAAGAGCTGTGGGGTACCGATTATTGGAGAAAATGGGAGTAGATATGTATGAAAATCATGAAAAATCCGAAGGAAACACAGTGTAGGGAAATAGACATTTTTCCTAGATGTACCTTTTGGTATTAGAGGAAGATGTCTGGCATGCTCTGCTTGTGACTAGGTGTCTGCTGAATCATCAGGATGAATGCAGCCTGGTTATCCCTAGTGTGAGATACCCACTGAGCCCACCAGTGTCAAAGGATAAAGACAGAGTCTGCATGCAATAGGCCAGAAATGGCAGTGAATGTTGAAGAGGTGAATCTTGGTGTTATATGGCAGATCTCTGACTTGCAGAACACACTGCAAGCAGCAGTAATGGCGAGCTCTGGCCTCTGTTTTCTGCCTGAAAAAGAACTAAGAAGTTGTCAAAACTCGGTGTGCTTTAGTGTGAAGATCAGTACTATGACTGTAGGAAGGACAATTCAGTACCTCCAGTGCTGAGAAAGAAATCACATTAAGCAGCTTTGGGTACTGACAGTTTTGGCCTATATTGCCATAAAGAAAGTGAGCTTTAATATATTGTACTGGGGATAATTTTCAGTATTACAGGAGAATATCAGTCCAATTAAATGGGCTAAATGTCTGGAAGAAATGTCCCACCTATAGTTTGTTAATAAAAAGACAGCTTGCAAAACATTGTAACCACGCTTCTTTTAGTAGTACTTTATAAATTTTAAACTATGTGTCCTTATTTTTTAAGAATAATTTCTTTGCTTAAAAATTAGTACAGTAGTAAAGACAGCAGTCTCTGTAATTAAACATATGAAAATATAGAAGAAAGGATCTGTCTTTTCTTTTCATAATTGTCTTATGTTCCTCATTCCCATGGTATTAACAGATTCTTACTGTAAAAGAAATTGATCCTTCACTCCCAAGCAGGTCATTATAAAAAGGGTTTTAAATCATTTGGTCTTTCCATTTCTGAAATATAGACTTCACTTAAATATTCTCTCCATTACCAGCAACAAAAAGCCCATAATTTGTGAAAAATGAGCTTTCTCTTCAATATGTTCTCTGATAAGTAGCATTTCTGCACCTCATTCACTTGTCTCACACCTGTTAACCTCCCAAACTTATACTCAGTACATCTTGAAGATGCTGTATTTACTTCTGTTGCATAGCCATGTGTAGATTAAAAACCATGTTAGAGGCTGGCCTCTTGGTTTGTAATAAATCCCATTTTTTGATTAAGCTGACACTGACATTTGATCATTCATTGAGGGAATGGGTGCAGTGTCATGTCATTGTGCCAGACTGCACACACCTTTGTCTTTACACAGCACTCTAAAAAGAAGGCAGGTAAGGTGTGTGTAAAGAAAAGCATTGTCTCTTTCTGGCAGTGGTGGTAATTTGCCTGGTCTGTTCCTGGAAAGACAATACATGTGGGGGCAGTTTGGGATAGAATACATTTGCTGCTGGAGAGCAAACACACTTACAAGAGAGAGCCCGATGGCCATCACAAATGAAACTTCTGTGCATTTAAAACAATATGGCAACGTTAGCAGTTAATGCAGAAGAGCACTGTAAGTCCCTTTCACATCTTCTCTTCTCTTCTCTTCTCTTCTCTTCTCTTCTCTTCTCTTCTCTTCTCTTCTCTTCTCTTCTCTTCTCTTCTCTTCTCTTCTCTTCTCTTCTCTTCTCTTCTCTTCTCTTCTCTTCTCTTCTCTTCTCTTCTCTTCTCTTCTCTTCTCTTCTCTTCTCTTCTCTTCTCTTCTCTTCCTCTTCTCTCTTCTCTTCTCTTCTCTTCTCTTCCTCTTCTCTTCCCTCTTCTCTTCTCTTCTCTTCCCTTCCCTTCCTTCCCTTCCCTTCCCTTCCCTTCCCTTCCCTTCCCTTCCCTTCCCTTCCCTTCCCTTCCCTTCCCTTCCCTTCCTTCCCTTCCCTTCCCTTCCCTTCCCTTCCCTTCCTTCCCTTCCCTTCCCTTCCCTTCCCTTCCCTTCCCTTCCCTTCCCTTCCCTTCCCTTCCCTGCCCTTCCCTTCCCTTCCTTTCCTTCCCTTCCCTTCCCTTCCCTTCCCTTCCCTTCCCTTCCCTTCCCTTCCCTTCCCTTCCCTTCCCTTCCCTTCCCTTCCCTTCCCTTCCCTTCCCTTCCCTTCCCTTCCCTTCCCTTCCCTTCTCCTCTATGCCATGCTGTGGTGTGCATATTTTTGTGTTGTTCCATTCCATTCCATTCCATTCCATTCCATTCCATTCCATTCCATTCCATTCCATTCCATTCCATTCTCCCTAAGGAAAAAAGTTACCTGTAAATATGTCTGTGGTTCTATGAACATCCCTTTGTGACTGCCAACTTACTGTAGTATTCTGGATACCCGTGTTAGGACCATGGTCAGATCCTTCCCTCTTAATTTCATTGTGGTGGGGTTGTCATGCCCCCTTCAAACTCATGCTCTCTAGATTTTTTGGTTTTGATCATCTTCTCAAAGTTTCTTGCAAAGTTGTACAGAATGCCTTTTTTTCAAGCTAATTGTCCAATCTGAAAAATTATTAAATCTATTCAACCTGCACTAATTTTGAAATTTTAACCTGCACAAATTGAAATGAGGTCAATACGAGATGGAATGAATTCCATAAAGAACAGATAATCAAAAAATGTTAGAAAAAAGCAGAATAGGTTTTAAAATATGTTCTTTATTCAGATGGAGGCACAGAATTATCTTACTTATAAACGTTAGGAAAATGTTGATTCTTTAAAGTTATCAGTAAAGTGGATTTCATTTGATAAAGGAATGCCACATACATTCAGATTGCTAGAGAATAGCTGTCCACTGTTCATTTTAGTATAACTCACATAAATGTGGAAGCAGTCGTTTTCATATGCCTTGCAGAATGTGTATTTGCTTAATGGAAATAAATATGTGTGCAAGAGTGAAGTTGGAAGCTGAAGGCAGCATTCATGAATAGGATATTGAAAATGATTTGCATCAAGAGCTACACAGTATGAAACTGCTCTCTAGATTTCTTTGTTCATTGTGCAAAGTGAAATGGAAAATGGTCAGGAGGATGTGCTCATCATAGAATTGAACTGCCTAGTTAGAGTTATGTGATCATTGGGATTGCCCTTTACCTGCGATCCAACACTGGTTTCTATTTATACCAGTTTCCTCTTTCCTCTTAATAGGAATTTTTGTGCTGTGGGAGACATAGACTTGGAGGAGTTAAAGCAAATCTTGCTCTCTCAAATTTATTCTGAAGATTATATTTTAAAGATGCATTTCCGTACTGTTGAGCTAGTACATAGATAACATTGTTAGTTTTTTCTACAATATTATGACTTAGATCTAGGCTTTTAAGATCACAGAATTATAGAATATTTTGTGTTGGAAGGAATCTTTAAAGGTCATCTAATTCAAACACCCTGCATTGAGTGAGGAGATTTCCTGATAATTTCCAGACTCACGTGTTCTGGACTTTAATGTCTTAGTTGCTCTATTTACAGTTTGGTTTCTGTTTGACTAATACTTGTGTCTCTCTGCTCTGCTTTGCTTCTCTTTGTCTTTTAGTGTATTTTGAAGTTTGCGTGTAAACAACTCTTTTTCTGTTCTTTAAGGACATATGCTGGATTTAGGTTTCTCGTGGGAAACATGGAAATGTGTTGTGAAGCCTCTTTCTGTGTCTACATAAAACCTTTTGGTATACTTGCCAATGAAAATATTTTTAGTTGTGTGTTTCCATTCAGGAACCTCCTTCCATAGAAAATCAGTACTGTCTGTAACTCTTCTACTCTCCAGTTAGTAAGAAAGGAAAAAAAATAAAGGGCTGACTGCCAAAATAGAGTCCTATTTCAGTCTTGCCAATTCAAAATCTGTTCTGCCCTCTGAATTTCCAGGGTCACCGAGTACCTGTTATAGGTACTTAAAATTTGCAGAAATACTATAGAATATTTGTCCAGTGATAAACTGAATCTATTTATAGTCAGAAAAACTTTAGAAAACATATTAAAAATACATAGCAGAAATACCCGTACAAATGATAAATCTGACATTAAGATGAGTACAAGATGTCTGTAGTTCCCTGTTCATGTAATTCTCTGTCTCTTGAGAGACTGTGAAGAAAGCCTGTATTTTTCTGTATTTCTGCTGTTTAGAAGGAATAGCTAGGGAGCTGTATGTTTGAAAAGTCTAGACATTTATTTGCATATATTCACTGTGAACCAAAGTAAGGGCTTACTGTTCATGTAGGTACAATTTCCTATGGATTGAATTTATGGTGGAAGCTCTAAATAACAATGTGTACATACTTCTATTTGAAAAATCTTGGGCAAAAATAGGTCATACATGTAAGGGCATCCATGGATGGCAGGGAGAAGGATATCTGCAGACCTGAGATATTTTTGAAACATGTGGGTTTGTTGCAAGGGTCGTGGGTAAAGAGGCCTGCTTTCAGCCACCAGCCTCGGCTGAAGGGAAGCCCCAAAGACAGAGGGAGAGAGAGAGGGAGTATGAGGTAAGGGGGGTAAGAAGGCTAAGAGTGGTAAGAGAGGTAAGAAGAGTGCTGGGGTCAGGGCAGTAAGAGAGGGGGAGGTAGAGAGAGCAGAGGGAGAGAGCGGGCAAGAGAAGGGGCAAAGAGGCAAGAGAGGAAAAATGGGTGAGAAAAGAAGAGGCAAAGAGGTAAGAGAGCGAGGTCCTTGGTACAACACATTGTATCTCCTTTTGTGTTGAATATTCTAATTTACGGTGACCAACCAGCGCAAGATACAAAACTTACAAACTTTGCATGCAGCCTGTGAGAACTACTAAATCACCATATCATCCTATATTCTAAACTGTAAAGACTACTCTTTTTATCTACATTTTCCTTGATGCCTTGGCAGGGTGGAGAGCGGCTACATTCTTGGGTCCTTTTGTTTTCTGTCCTTCAACCTATCTCCAGTTAATCACCGTCTTCCTGCCTGCCATGCCTACATCTCAAAGCTAGCTTTAATTTCTATTTCACTCATAGATTTTATATCTCCAGTATTTCGTACTGGACAATCATATCCATAAGCCCTTCGTGTCCCATCTTTCCCAACACATACATACATACTTCTCATGATAATGAGTAGGCTTGGTTTCTTGCTTTTACCCTACCTTTTTCAGTTTACTATCTTTTCATTGTACAATTCACTGTTTTTTTTTTTTCAAATTAAGAAGCAGGTGGTTTTATCTGCATCTTAGAGCTTCTGGCAACACCTTGGCATGCATTTAGAGGTATTTTTGGGAAAATCAGACACCTATTTCACTCTAAGAATTCTACTTCCATTTCTTTTGCTGATCAGCTCTCCTTTTGATCTTTCCATCTCCCTCATCACTATACCTTTCCTTCAATGCCTCTCATTTTCCTTCCTGCTTTTCTACTTCAGGAAGAAAAATGACACTTTTCAGACTCTTTGCTTCTTGATTTGCCTGATCACTCCTCCATTTCCACTTCCTTGCCTTAGGACTGCGTCTGTAAGACCTATTGTTTCAAAGTGCTCTATGACTTGTCAGCCCCTAATGCTATCTTACTGCCTGCTCACTTTCAATCTTTTCCTTTATCTCTTTGCTCTAGAAAAGACGGGCAGTAACTCTTCCTATCGCCTCTTTTCTCACCAGTCATTTCTCTTATGTGAGCTATTGCCTGCTAAATAAGATAGATAATTGGAATCAGGGAATATTTCTCATCTCGTGATTTTGCAGAGAACCATGTACACTTTAATAACACAACTTAATTGGCACTGTGACTGTCAATACTGTCTATGTATTAAATGGAAAATAGCGAAGCTTCTGCTAAGTTTCTGCTCCAAACTGCATTTGAAGGCTCTCTGAAGCTTTGAATTTTGGTGACCCTTCCTGTGGCATCTGTCTCTAGTAGCTGAGCATGTAGATTGTTCTGTGAACTTCTCCCAGCATCTTATGTACTGTTTGAAATACCTTTTTCTTAGCACTTGCTGGAAAGGAGATCCTGCATTAGATGATTAATTAAAATATGAAACAAAGAATCAGAAGAACACCAGCATCTTTTGAAGTACACGCAACGATAGAACTATCATAAGAAACAACTATTTCCATATGGGAGATCATTTGATCCATCATTTGACTGCTGATCCATAGTATCTATAGAAATACCTTGGATCTGGTGAAGAAATACTCCTGCTTTTTTCAGAAGGAATAGGAGGAAAAATGGAGCTTATCTAGCAGGAGATGTCCCTGGCTATGGCAAGGGAATTTGGGACTAGATGATCTTTAAGGTCCATTTCAATCCCTTAGCATTTTATGATTCTTTGAATGTCACAATCCAAGTCAAAATTTGCAGATAATGTATACAATTATTCTTTATTTTTGATACATAGATCGCTTTCTGCATTCTTTGTAGCAGACTGGCAGTTAGAGCCATTAATATGTGGATACTATATGATCTCTGTTTTAAAACTGACCTAATTGGTGTGTTAGCCTGTCCCAGATGTGAAATCTCCCCTAGATACAGAAGTTCAATTTTATTTCTTGGATTTTTTGCATAAAAATGGATCTTGACCTTTGCCTATGGCAATTAGTATCTTTTTGGTTTAAACATTTACCAGGTATACATATGAAACAACAACAATACCAGAGTGAAAACATATGCTTAGCATGTCTTAGAGCTATTTATTTTACATATTTTCAATTACTGTTTTCAGTAATGTTTATTTTAGGGACACTTCAACTAGTAATTTAAGATTAAAATATTATATTTATCCCAATATTTATTTTCAACCTATTTAAACCCCAAACCCTAATGAATGTTGTTTACTGTTTTTTGTAAGAACTCCACTGTCACTGTTGCTTGGTGTGCAAAAAGGGATGGCTTGGAGAATCCACCTTTTGGAAAGAGGTCCTTGCCAGAAAGAGAGAGTGAGATTTTCATCTTTTGGGTTACTATTTGTTTTGTAACATCAACATTGTTAGAGAGGGCTTCTGTTGACTGCGTTTCTTGGCATACCTGCAAATTGCTATTCAGAGAGAGGGCAGTGATGAATATGCTTGACATACAGCTAGAAAATACTGTGTATTCGGTAAAAATACAGTTCAAAGAGTTTTTTAGCAAATATACTGGCATCAGATTTTTCAGAAAGTAATATCAAGGTTTAAAAAATAATTAAGTTTCATATCCTCTCTCAAAACTGAAATTAGATTTCAAAAATGAGGCAGGACTATGCATCCCTCTACACCAAAAATAAAGTATTTTTTGATTGAGAGTGTTGGTCTTTTACTCTAAATATTCCTTTCCTCTGCCATATATTTTTTCCTCCTTGCTGATAAGCTGCTGCAATGAACTTCAAGAGACAAGATGTCTTTTTGCTTTTTGATTTAAGCATCTCTAAGAAAGACCTTCTAAAGAAGTAGCTAAACTGATTAATTTACCCAACATTCCTCTGTGTTTGTGTGTAACACAATTTTTTTAGTTCTGAATTTACAAACCTTTCTCTTTTGAATGAATACTAGAAAAACAAAATTGTTTGCTTTTGCTGCTTTTTAGCTGCATTGTTTCTTTGTACTACCTGTCAAAGATGAAATATTAGTACATTAAACATTATTTCTTCTTTCGTTTTAAATATGACCTGATATTCTTGTGGGTTTCTTTTTTTTTTTTTTTTTTTTTTTTTTTTTTTTTTTTTTTTTCTTTTCTCTAATATATTGATTGATAACTGTGTACTAAATTTTGCAGTCTGGGAGGGAATAGGAACTCTCATAAAAGATGTGAACTCAGTCATTTTTGATCATTACTGGGGCTTTGTGTGGGTACATGTTTTGGGGCTATTCTGTGTTTTGTGGATACAGTAGAGGTTAGCTGGAACAGGACTGTCTTGGAAGTCAGTTTGTGTTTATTTTGGTACTATAAAGGCTTTTGATTAAGACTAGGCACAGTTCTCTCTTATTTTCTGAGCTTGTTTCTTTGAAGGCATCTTCTTATTAATTTGGCTTTAACAAGAAGTATGCTGTGCCAACATTTTTCTTTATTCAGTACTAATGAGCTGTTGCTTTCTTTTTCTAATCCTAGAAGCACTAGATAATGCAGATATTATCTTTCTGATAATTCAAGATTGTTCTCAACATCATATCCAAGAACTTTAAATAGTCTTTTTGAATGCTAGATCAAGACTAGCGAGATCTCAGGGACAGGAAATTATTCCTGGCATCAATTTTGTTTGTTCTTGAGTCAGTTCTCTTTTTCCTTTCCACCTTAAGCTGTTATTTTCTCTCATTCATTCATGCCCTTGTTCAAATGAAAAGAATGAAAATTCATATAAATAATATATATTTTTGTTTTTCTGAGTGTTACCTTTATAGTAAAGAGAGCCTGCTGTTCTCATGATCTTTAGCTGCTCAGTTGTTCTGTGTCTTTGTTACAGGGTTTTTTCCATCTCACACCAGTATAAATCACAAAATGATGGTGTTAGTAATGCCACAGTCAGGATAAATCTAACACTTTTAGCATTCTTTCTGAATTCTTGACCAGGCTTTTAGCTAATGATATGTCAGCACAAACTGCGCAGAAATCAATAGTCGCCTAGATCATCATGGACTGGACCCAAGGTATTATGTGATTTAAAGCACGTTATTTTTTCTGAAAAAATGATTTTATGTGCTATTGATTTTAGAGTTATACTGCTGTAAGGGTCCCTATTCTCTTTTGTGCTCCTTTTCTAGAACAGTGCTCAAGGACATCATGAACACCTCAAATCTAGAGGGCAAGCCATAGCTTGTGATGTACTTGTGCCAGTAGCAGCATCTGCTGTTTGCTATTTTCTTTGGACTCAGATTTGAGATGGCAGAAATTTGCACATGCTGATCTCTTTGGATATTGGCTTCTGAAAAATTTGTCCCTTGGGTTTTGAACATGTGGGTATGTTTTGCCATGTGATAGTTTTCTTTAGAAATGTGGGACTCCTGCATTTGGTCAAGGCTTAATTCTGATAGGAACCCTGTTCTGTTCTCTCTATACTTGAGTTTCACAGCAACAGAGCTCTAGTGACTTCAGCAGAGGCATTACTATCTTGAATCATAAAATGAGACATGCAAATATCTTCTTCCTTTCCCGTCTGCCTTCCTTCCTGTCTGCCTTCCTTCCTGCCTTCCTGCTTTCCTTCCTGCCTTCCTTCCTACCTGCCTGCCTCCCTCATTTTTCAACAAGCAAACATTATATCTGTCTGGTTGTGTAGACCTGTGTGGATGAAGTGGAATCAGTGAACCAATCCTGATTTACAACAGCCTTAAATGTACTACAGACCTGAGGGTAAGACATAAAAATTCTGTGTTGCAGAGATTTGGAACCCACAAAATATCTAATCTTGACTGGGTAATGTAGGCTGTATTCAACCAAGTTATCACAGTGCTGAGGCCAGCAACTTCTGTTAGTTCGAAGTTAATTATTCTCAGTTTAAGGACACATGAACTTCTCTGACTCCTTCAAGAAACAAAACACACAATGAAGCAAATGAAATAAAGTAAAAAGATAAGAGGAAACAAACTCTGTATGGAATATTAAGAATAAAGAACAGATCCTGTTATAGTTTACACCTTCTCACTGATTTTCAGAAGCATTAGACAGTTATGCAGGGGTGTAAGTTATGGAAAATTGCTTTGAGCTATTAAAAAGAAACAGCAAAAATTAATGTGCATCTCTGCATGTTAAACATAAACTTGCCAGTATCATTGCTCTATCTTCTGCAGGGGTCACTAGGATAAATGATTTAAATTCTCTGCATACCTCACTTTATTAATTAGAGAAGTTTTTCACATCAGGATGCCTGTTTCTTTGCCTTAATAGCCTTCTTGTTTTCCTGCTTTCTCATGCTGGATTACATTATAGACTGAGAACAAACTTATATGAAATCATACTGTAACAGTCAGTAAAAGATTGTCTACTGCCTGGGTATACTGGATATATTTTACAAAAACTACTGAGAAATAGACAAAAATGGTGTGAGAATGAAAATGGAGGTCAGACATAAATATAAGTGGAGTATACTCCTCCATGCAGTTCCTCAGCCAGGGAAGTTTGAGTGAAAAAACAGCAAAGTCTGATTCATACCTTATAAGAGGTTTCTTTAATGATTGCTGTTTTGTGTAGCCAGAGCAATGTTCATTTGCCATTTATTTATGGTTTAATACTAATGCATCAGGATGAAAATTGAACAAGGAATAAGATTAAATGAGAGGCATGACCTGACATAGAAACTACAGGGTTGATGAGCATCTCAGAAAGCTGACTGAAAGGAAATATTTTTCAATAGATCTTGCAAATAACAACAGAAATTAACTGATCACATTTTGGTTTAATGGTACATTTAACTAATTCTGAATTACAGGGGAACCCTTTTGGAAGTGTTTCTCATATCAGCATTAATACCTGATGACTTAATTTGGGTCAGTGTTATTGCAGTGAATAATTGCAAATAAATTAATATAATTACAGGGAAATGAAAGTGTTAGCATTTTAAATTTTACATTTAATTCTTCATTGCCAAAATCCTATCTGTTCTCTCTTGCATCAAGCTCTCTCTGCTTACTCCTCCTTATCTCACTTTTTAGGTAGAGTTTGTAATTCTGGTGGTTCACATGTAAGGTGCATTGTAATTCCCAGGGGGTTTTGCTCATTCGTACCTGTCTGTGCGTATATTTCTAGACTTCTAATGTGGTATCACAGATGTCCTCATAAATCTTAGAGTACTGATTGACTATCAGTAATTTTGCTGAGTTTTACAGAGGAGGAAGAGACTGTAAAAACTTGCCCATGGTTGAATTTGAGTATGCGAATAATGTTTTCAGCCCAGGAGCCTTTTTTTTCCTATCTCCACTCATTTTTGCTGACATAAGTCTAAAGTAACTTGTTCAAGGTCAGTGGAATTACATCAATGTAAAATTAGGGTTAACAAGAGAAGAATCAGGTTTTCATGTGTATTTTTCCTGTGAGAGCTCTTAGGATTTGACAGTTGAGTCAGCAAGCTGAGGAATAATTTTCCTTACTTTGTAAATGCAATTTAAAAACAGGCTAAATTTGTTTTTACTTTTCCAGTCATATTTCTTCCAGCCTAATATGAATGAATCAGACAAGAAAGATTCCTCTGCCTGTGTGATTATACAACTCATATTTGTAAATTTGAAGGAAGAATAGTGAAGAAGGATTTTGGAGTCTAATGAAGAATCCTTATTTGATAAAGCAAGGAGGGGACTTTGACCTATGTTGCTTGAAAAACTCTTATTAAAGATAACAGGATTTTTTAAACTTTAGCTTCCTAAGTATGGATATTTAAACTCAGTGGAGAAGCTTATTCATTTTTTTGGTGTTTGTGGCGGTTGCTGGTTTCAGAAAGAAATTTTGAGATTTCTCTGTGAATGTCATGGGAAACATCAAGGGAACTTGCTTTTTCAGTCTCTTCAGCTACACATCATTTTAGGGACAGACTTTCTTAGTAGAATCAGGATTTTAGGGCTTGGCTGAAACCACTTTAATGAAAGCTGGGTAGGGGAATTCCTGAATTTGGGAACCAGATTAGTCCAGCATGCTGTATGAAACAAACTGGGAATATTTTATTATTTTGTCCTGAAGATGCCTGATAAGCCTGGCCTGTGATGCTTGAGAGTGTGGTACCATGTATCAGAGGAGACTTCTGCAGTCCTTTCCACTCAGCTTTGCAGGAATGGACTGGAGCATGTGCCACCACAGCAGATACCACAAAGACCATGGTTTTTGCTACACTACTGATAGATTTTATATCTGCACATTGCAGGAAGGCTCTCCTGGGTCCCATATTTCCATGAATGGTGAGAAATGTTCTTTAAACTTCTATTCTGCTATAATTCTGAAAATACATAGTACTTTTTAACTATTAAGCCACATTGCAAGAGTCAGTTTTGGCTTCACAGTATAGTTTGTGAGTTTGCACGTGTTTAGCTCTACTGAAACCACTTTATCTGTTGCTGCATTTGTCACCAGTCTTGCTTTATCAGAGGGAAAAACTGCCCATGAGAGAGGGCTTATAGTCTTTTTACTGAAAAAAAAGAAGAAAATGCTGAACAAACCCCACGACTTTGATATAGAAACCTTTGTGAATTCTAGTTACCATGTTTTAGCTATGCAGGTAATTGGTGCCTGGCAGCTCATTCCTGTTGTATTTCTTTGCCTTAGCTTTGTGTTAATTACCTAAATTTACTCATTTAGAGGCAATGCTGCATGTAGTTTGGCACACACATTTTCCTAGAAATAGTTTCGTGTGTCCTTTTTTGCCTGCACTGAAAGCTGCATTTAGTGTACTGTACTTCAAAATGTTATTGTTTATTTTTAGTCAGATAAACAAATATTATGATAATGAAAAGTCCATGAACAAATGGTGACAACAGCAGAGCACTAAACATAAGAATTAATTAGCAAGAACAGTCAGCTATCCCAGATGTCTGATGTAATTTTTGAGGAGAGAACTTGAAATATTTAAGGCATTCAAAACACCACTGAAGAAAGTAAAAAGCACCCATACACTTCAACATCTAGATTACAAATGTAATATCTCTCTTAACTACTGGCTTATAAATGAATGATACCAAGACTTACATGCCTACAGCTCATCAGTTACAATAAAAAGACTATTCCTTTGCTGGTTTTCTGGCCATATGTTTCTCCCCATTTTTTTGTCAGGATGAGCCAGGAGCCAGTGGGTGGAGGAAGAATTCATCTCATCGTCAGTAGCTCCGATCTGTATGTGTTACACCAGTTTCTAGTATCTTGTTTTAGAAACTGGGCCCAGACTCATAAAGTGTCATGCTAAAGCAGGAGTGTTTCCATTACGTCTCTGTTTTCCCCCATTTCTTTTACCACAGTCTTTCCTGTGCTACAACTGCTGTACACATCTGTTCTTACTTGCTGAGGTTTCAAGGACACACTTATAAGCCAGTTAAAAAAGTGAAGTAATGCTGTGTGTTGAGGTCCAGGTATCTCAAATGGTGATTTACCTCTGATATGTCCTGTGACATAATTTTATTTGGTTGAAGTAGCAAGTAAGGTTGCTTAGAGGCTTCAGTTTTCCTTGGTCAGCCTGAATCAGTGAGCATCAGTGTTTGAACTGGTGGACCTTTGCTAGTACAAAAAGTACTCTGTAAATATCATTTCAGTTGCCAGTCTTGGCAGGAGGAGTTTCTGAGGTTTTCAGCGTTCCTGGTAGATGTTGCCAGACTGTGGCTTAGCTACCTACTTAGGAAAGGGGGCAAATTAGATTCCCTATTGCAAACTTTGCCATAACCATATGCAGTTGAAGTACTGCTGACAAAGGTATCCTCAGATGTACTGGGATATGTGGAAGAGCTTCTGCATATTTTCTTCTTTCATTGTAATTCTGCCAAGGCCAACTACATCTTACTCCTAAAGAAAAGCTGTTCAGAGGTGTTCTGCCCACAAGTATGACCCCAGGAGATTTTTTAAAAGTCTTGCCTCTCTTAGTTAAGCAGATCACATCATGGCAGGAGTTTGGTTCTGAATCTAGATAAAGATTAATGTGAGGTTTAACTTCATTGGAAATGAGAATTGTCCCTGTGTGCTGAATGAGATTTGTAAAATGAGGAGATACTCACTAAAGCAGAGCATTGGCATATTTTCAAATTAAGATCACAGTGAAAATGATTTCAGTGCACTCTGGTTAATTAACTAACTAGAAAGGTATGAGAAATTCTATCTCCAGTGGCTAACACAGTCTGCCTTTTGATCTCAGTGAAATAAGAAAGAAGGCAAAGCTATTGAATGTCTTAACAACGTTGATTTTGTATACTCAATGAAAGTTTCCCTGAGCTGCAAATATTTAGAGTGAGAGTATGTTCTTGTGTAGTCATTTTTCCATGACCACATTATCTCCATTTAGGAGGACTCTCTTTCTCTCTTCTTGCTTCATCTCTAAACTAACCATGTGAGTGCCATTTTTTTGCATAATAGCCATCACCTGTGCTAAAAGGAAAAAGGCAGTGTAGCAGTGGCAGGCTCTTCTTGATAGGATTTCTCCTAAGAAAATTTCAAATGGAGTCAGTTCTTTCTAATTTCTATTTCACGTATTAATGGTTTATCATTTTTTTCTCCCCCGTCACCCTTTTTCGTTTTTCTTTTTTTCTTTTTCTTTTTCTTTTTCTTTTTCTTCAGTCACAGATATTTTATCAGTTTTCTCTCTTCTCATAGCACTGGGCAATTTCTGCCCAGGGAAGCCTGGCGATGTGTAATAATGGAGAGAAATCCTTAATAAACATCTGTCACCTTCATGGAACTGAACACAACTTCTGCAGGAGAGGCTTCTTGCGCCTTAACAAAAGCCTGCTTTTACAGGCTTCTGCTACGCCTGTGACATCAAAAGGTGTCTGGTGCCTGCCCTGTAACAGTGTTTAGGGATAAAATTCCATCTGGAAATGTAGTAGTTATGTGAGAGAGAAGCACGAAAAGGGCAACAGAGTTGCATAGGAAAGTGAATAGGCAGCTGGCCTGTGTGACCGACGAGTAGCCAGGCAGCTTATATGCATTCATCCTCTGGTCATGTCACTTCCTTCACCCCATTTCTTTTCCCTGCAGGCAAGCAGCTTGTGACCTGATGGTTCCCTTGTCAATAACCTGAGGCAAGGGTAGAAAAGGCAGGGTCATTGGGAAGGAATGAAATGGGGCTGAAAAGCAAAGCAGGTCATAGGAGAGAGAATATTGCCATGAATATGATAAGGGATACATGAGAGGAATTCTTTTTCAAAGAAAGAAAAGGGCAGGTAAGAGAAAGGTGGTGTAATGAAGAGAAAAATGAAAAGAATTCTAGACAGTTGTGAAGTAAAAATTATGGTGATTAGTAGAAGCAATAGAACAAGACACAGACAATGAAAGTGAATACAAGAACAGAAAAATATAGCCTTTTAGGATGGTTTATTTTCTTCTGTTTTATTGGCAGTCATTCTTGAAAGGCTTTAGGAAGGTGATCAGGTCAGATAACCTAATTACTGATGACTATTTCTCTGCTGTGG
Organism: Sylvia atricapilla; assembly: GCF_009819655.1. Taxonomy (NCBI): domain Eukaryota; kingdom Metazoa; phylum Chordata; class Aves; order Passeriformes; family Sylviidae; genus Sylvia; species Sylvia atricapilla. The sequence goes on along the minus strand of NC_089174.1, from coordinate 53,293,247 downwards.
AGATTGCCTTTAAACAACTGGCACTGTTTGCACTTTTAAGTTAGTATCTTAATGACATAACCACTTATATTCTGGTCTGGTTTTCAGTGTTGGTCTTTCTTCCCTTAATGGTCCTAGCAAGACTCCAAAATGACATAATGAAAATAGTGTAACATGGAATTACTTTAAGATAAAAAACTTCAAACATTGCCAAGTATAAGGTATAGGTGCTGGTAGGAGTGATTGCAGGGGGAAGATTCTGAATATGATTTTTATAAGAATCTATAATAGATTAAAAATCTATTAAAAAGTGTTGGAATTGTAACTTCACAGATGTGTACCACAAGTCTTATAACTGAATAAAAGGGCTTAAATATATTAAATAAATGAAAATCCTACTGTGACGCTTGAAGCCTAGAAAGAAAATACATCTCACTGTTTTTATTCACAGAGAAATAATTATTTTTATATACATCTTTGTATTTTTAGGATGCATGGTTTTGAACAATTGTGTTTGCAATACAGAATAGTAGTAGAGTAAAAATACTGCTCTATAGAGAGCCTGTGGCAAAGGGCAAATTTTACGTGAGTACTGTCTGAGATGAGCACATTCATCTGTGCCAAAACAAATTCTGATGATCTACCAGAGAGTTGGAGCTGATTGCAGTGCCTGCCTTGTTTATGCATCCAGACTTCCTTTCTTTGGGAAGGTCTTCTTCTGGATCATACACGTTTGGATTGTGTTAGAAGTTCAGAAGTGCTCTGAGCGTGTCCTCCACCCATCCTCCTTTGATCACTCTGTGGAAGTCTATGTTTTCTGCATTTCTCCTGGATGAGGAAGACCCTTACCTAAAGGGTTATAATCCATCTTGCAGGTCAGAAGGGGCTCCTGCTCATGTTATAAATGCAGATGAATCTTGAGAATGTGTGCCTCAGGCCATTAAAGATTTTTGTGCTGCACTTAATGCAGAGGAGAAATGAGAGGAAGCCATGTCAGTGAGACCGGAAGCATTGCTCTTATACCTCTCCATTTCTGGGCGGATAGAGGACTGCTAAAAAATGTTGCAAGGGAATAAGCTTCCTCACACAACCAATTACTTGTAGCAGGACCTGGGAATTTTTTCAGTCCAGCAGACAGCCAGTGAAAGGGTGTAGACCCAGTGCTTGATTTCTAAATAGTTCAAACACCTTTTATTCCCCCGAGTTTACAGCAAATACTTGTTTCATTCCACTTCACTTTGCTACCTCTTATTTGAAGGAATAACCTTTACTTTGTTCCTCATCACTTCTCTCCCCCACAGGACAAGGTGCCAAAAGTATTGTTAAACTCTGGTGTTACCATCATCCCCATCTATATACACTAGTGTCAAGAGTCAAGTTTTGCAACTGCTTTACATATATACACTTTTAATGCCACATTCCTTTAAATGTTTTATTACAGGAAGCATTGGTGTTTGTTCTCCAGCCCTCTCTCTCCCTTTCCTGAAAAGGAGAAAGTATGGCTGCAATAAACAAAGTCTGACTCTCTTCTGAAATCTCTTTTCCACTGAGGGGGCTCAGCTGTTCATTACTGAATATTCTTCATTTTGGATATGTGTTTGACTTACATAACTCAAGTCTTATCCTCTCTGACCTCTGTTTATATGGAGGAAAGTAATATAAAAATGGTTGGAGGAGAAAACAAGTGATGTCTTTAACCTATCATCTACCAAAATTAAAATCTGTTAAAATTCATAGTTGTTAGTAGGTAATTCATCAACAAGCTCTCTCTTCCAGTGATGGCTGTGGTGTTTGTTTTACACAGAGAAAATGGTGTGTGGTAAGCAGCCAGAAACAACCATAAGCCAAATGTGAAACTGAAAGAGAATCAAAGTGGTACAAATGGCTCACAGCACAGAGCGTGTCCTCTGTAACTGCTGAAGCTTTTGCTTGGAAGAAAAATTATCTCTCTTTGCCCTGACACAAACCCATACGTGAGGAAAAAAAAGGCGTTGGCAGATGTCCTCTGGAATTTTTGATAATTTGTTTTATTTTTCTGTGTATCTGTTACATTATATCATAAAGCGGGACAATGATTCTTCCCTACATACTGTGGATGCTGAGTTATGAAATCACTGCTGTTTGCAAAACACAGGGAGATGCTTAATTGGAAGGATCAAACATTTTCTCGATTGGAAAAATCAGACAACTTGAATAAGTAATTTTTTACTGGGCAAATGGTCTTAATGGCCTTGGATTTATAGCAAGCTTTAATCTGCTCCCGGGTGGCCACTAATCCCGGAGAAACATTCAATTTTTTCAACAACAGGTTGCTTTAGTAATGAATATTTCTAATGAGAGTATACAAACTGATCACAGTCTATACATAGCACAAAACACCTACTGGTCTACTTCAAGTGGTGATGTTATTGTTAGCATTCATGGCGTTTAAATGTTGTCTTGCTTGCAGACTATTTATTAATTTCTCTAACATCACAATGGAAAACACATTGGATAAGAGCAAAGGAGATCTCTTAGAAGCTAACTGGATGCATGTTAAATCTGAGTAGGGGTGACAGACTTAGAGATGGTGTATGGTCCAGATCAAGTCAAAGAGAGAGCTTTTCTCCAAACTTTCTTGGGGTTTGTGCAAACAGGTTTGAGCCCTGTTTGCTTTATTCACAGGGCTCCAAATTAATGAAGATTGTGAAGTGTTGCTGGTGCTCATAACATGCCTGACTTATCTTTGAATAGGAAATTTGTCAAAGAATGATAGAACATATTGCTGTTTTTTGGCATTTTAGGGAGGAGATAAGGTGTAAATGATATTGTCAGAAATGTGGTAATAATAATTGCCTACAATGAGTTCAGGCTTATTATTCACAACAAGCCAGTCTTTTTAGTGACAGCTGCCATCAATACTCATTAAAAACATCTGACCTTTATACTGCTTCTACAACAAGGATTAAAAAATTTAAATGAGATAAATTTAATAATGCCCAAACCTGCCACATACTTAAATGCATCCACTTGCATGAACACTCTGAATGTTCACTGAAAGCCTTTGACTTCTGATTTTTCTGATGATATATGGCTCTGCTGAGCCATATATCATGTTCTAACATGAATTAAGTGCTACATTTCTAACTACTCTTATTGGAAAACACATCTCTTTTATGAATGATTTCTGCAGGGTGTGTAACATTCCATAAGTATATCAAGTTTCCAGGTTAATCATAAGGAGATTGCATAGGTTCAAATTATGTAATTTTTCAGCTTTCTTGAAACTCAAGAATGCAACCACTTGAATAGACTCAGATTATAAACACTATTCATATAACTTTATATCTTGAAAGTATCTTTTGGTGCTCTGTTATTAAAATATTACAAAAAATGAAAGAACTCTGATTAAATATGCCTGCATGGATAAATTTACATTAATGGGAGATGATTAATTATGAGTTAATACCCTGTTCAGAAAAAGCATTTTAGGCATAATGAACAGGGTACAATGATGATCTGGCAACAGTCCTCTGTTGAGAAAATCAAAAGCCAGACTCAAAGTGCTATTATGCATTTTGGAGCTAGGCTGATAATAATCACGATTCTGAACTCCCACTCGGCTGTGTTCTTCTTGCACCACAAGATGTCACTATGCAATCCAAGATGATTTTTGGCTTTTAAAAATTTTAAAAAGGATGTTTAAAGCAAAACTCAGACACAGGTGTATTTCTTTTTATGTGTTCTCAGGACAAAAAAAAAAGTTCACAAGATAGCCCATATTGAACACTTATAATGGTTTTCAAATAAATTAAAGGATATAGGACTGCCAGAATTTTGAGAAATTTTAAAATTTTTTTTTTTAAAACTCCTTCTTTTAAAAGACTGTGCAAAAATCCTGCCAGCAGCCCCTGTGAAACTGTTGATGTTCCATAAGAAATCCAGAAGCATGTACATGGCAATTGTTCCTAAGTGCTGTTTTTAAGGATCTTATTCTGTTGTTCACTCTTCCTGCTCGTCTCTCCACCCGGCAGTGTGGCTTTGTCTTCTACTATCACAAATACACATCCAACTAGGTGGAAGTAAAATGTGTAAGAGTATTAAGTTGTCAAAGAATTCCACCAGTTCTAAAAAATAGCAGCAATTTCCTGTACTCCACGCTACAATTAAGCAGTCATAATATGGCATCTTATGGATGCCAGCCCCAGAAAAATTAGTTAAAAAGAAAATCACTGACAGCGGAGATCTCCTCTGTATTCCTGTTTTAGTAGAAAAATATGGGTTTAAGTCTTTCTTTCTTTGATGTATTTCTTGGTAGGACTGTGATCTTTTACCCTTCTGTCATATTTGGTCTGGATTTTTTAACTTTTTTTTTTTTTTTTTTTTTTTTTTTTTTTTTTTTTTTTTTTTTTTTTCTGGGAGATTAGATAAGGATGTGCTGTCTACACATATGCTCTTTATGGCTGCTACCCTAAGTAAGTAAAGCACTGTAACTTCAAGATAAGGCAAACACCGCAGCCAGAAAATATTCTCTGGGAAAACCTTGTGCAAATGAACATTTCATCTTACCTCACCTTGGTGGTGGAATGAGAAAGTCATATCTAAAAATAAGTTTTAAGTGACTCTGCATTCAAAACACAGAGTTTCCATCTTCCAACCTGAGTCTGACTTAAGGTGTATAGCATGAAAATTTAAGCCAGCCAAAAGTATTTATTTACAAGTTTAAGATAAATTGCAGAATCCTGAGAGCAAGGACCCCTCTATTCAGCTATAATATCTTTTTCTTAATTCAAATATCTAATGGAAAGTTATATGATAGACCCTTTCTCTGATGCTACAGACCAGCAATATCTTTACAGCAAAGGGAGCACAAAGATTGACACTGAGGTCTTGCTGATTAGATCAGGGAAGAGATAAATCTCAGCTGCTTCCTTTTAATTCTGTAATATTACAGATATATCCAAGTTTAGTTAGGAATGTGATTGATTACTCTTTCTCTCTCTTACACCTTTCTTTGTTTTAATGCTTTTATACTGTTTTCTTTTGACTTTCATGATGTATAATCCTGCCTGTGGAGCCTCCAAAATACTCTTGCTGGCATCCTCCTGGCACCGTAGCCATAGGGTCCTGGACAGGCATTGGAAGGTTCCCTCCATCCCTTAGCCTAACCCATCCTTGCTCCTGGCCTGACTGCACATTGCTATCATGGCTGTACAATATGGCCTGTCCCAATGCATCGTTATTTCACTGTCCAGATTTTCCTAAATGCCATGTGTTGAGACAAAATAGCTCTGTGGTGCAGCTGGGGCACAGACTGTTCTGCCTAGCAGTCAGTCAGTCAGCTACGTCCAACTCCCCATGCATGCTGCTGTACAGAATCATAGACTATCCTGAGCTGGAAAGCACCCACAAGGATCATCAAATTCAACTTCTGGGTCTGTACATGACAACCCAAAAATCATACCATGGGCCAGAGAGTGGGCATGCGTGTAGGGGAGGACATCCTTGAGCAGGCCATGGCCTTACAGAGGTGCCTCACTGGCTGAGGATGATGGCTGTGGCTGCAGGCAGCTGCCAGGTGAACAGTGCTGTGCCAGGCAGAGGCAGGAGGGAGCCAGGATGGGCATGGTAACTCCAGCTGTGTTAGCTGGAGAGAAGGGAAGTGTTGTCACTCAGGGTTTGAGGCGCTGCTCAGTCCTTAGAGAAAAAGACCATTATGTTTTCTGCCTGTGGTATGTATGGTCACATTGTCAGCTTGTGGGCTGTTAGTCACTAGGCATGGAAAGGGAAGAAGACACCCAGATGGGAGAAGCAGCATCAACTTGTTTTTATTGACATTTTTGGCTGGAAAGGATGGTAGTGAAATACTCAATCTCTCAATGTAACTATCACAGCAGCCGTGTCAGTTACCTCAGCATGTGGCATCAACAGTGGTGTTTTAAAAGTTTTTGGAACCAATAATAAGTTTAATGCTACTTTAAGCATTCTGTTTCCCCCACCGCCTTGCAGTGACCTTCAGACAGCATTGCTTACCCTATCCTTGGAGGAGGTGGTATTGAAAGACTAACTGACCTTTCCTGCAACACAGAGAGTGAAGGAAGAGTACCAGAAGAGAAGGTCCACCATGGAAAGAGAGAGAAAATGGGGAATACTGTCAGTCTCTAACCAGGGACTTGGGTTATATTTGGAGCTGCTACAAATGCTTTTTTCTGGAAAAAGCAACAACTTATAATTGCACTTGCTTCTGCAGAACAGATATTTGGGAAAAGAGTAAGGATCAGGAGACAGTTGTGGCAATGCCTGAGTGTGGTGAGGGCACAGAGGAGAGCTACAGGCCCAAGTACAGAATAGGAATGTCTTTTTGGACTTCTAGAATAGCATTTTGGGAACAATGCCTTCTCCTTGTGAGAAAGCAAAGAAACATTGTACCCTCTTTCTGTAAGACTTGCATCTCTTTATTCAGGTTGTAATAAGGAAAGAAAGACATGCATTTTATTTCAAATGACAGAGATTGGGACTCTGCTTATAGTTCATTTGTGGTTGCTGTCAAGGACTCCTGGTAGAACCCTTACACCCACCAGCAAGGGATGATCTCTGTGCCCTTGCTGGTGGGTGCAAGGGTGTGCACAATCCAAGGGATGGTCATCCGGCTGGTGAGGCCAGAACTGATGCTTTGCTAAAGCAACTTTTCATGCTGGTGCCAAGGATAAACACTGCAAATAGCTCTGAGCCATTGAAAATTGCACTTGATGAATATTTGACAGAATGAGAAGGTTCAGCTGAATGCACATCTGTTGATTTATCAGTGGCTTGCACAATGGCAACACCTAAGTACATTGATCTATGATTCCAGGGTATGTACAATAGAGTGCAAAACCAAAAGGACTTCCTGCAGACAGCAAAGAAACTACTGTTGGTGGCTCCTGATGGCATTTGAGACAGTAGAGATTTTTGTCTCTACAGATAAGCTCAGCAAGTGTGGCTCCCTTCCAGAACACATTTGAAAACATCCTGATTGCTTTTAGTGACAGAAGTTCTCAGAGCATCATAAACTGAAGGGCATATGGCCTCACAGACTTCTGTGATAAAGACAGGTACAGGGAATTAAATTTCATTTTTGTCTGAAAGGGTGGACTACAGAAATGGCACAAATGGTCCAACAAGCAAAAAAAGATAAAATCAGACCAAGAGATTAAAATAGGAGTAAAATCAGAATCTAGATGCTGGTATACTTCCTCTCTGGACCTGGAGGCTTTGCATCTATAATTTAGGCATCTTTTGCTGGTCAACATTCTGTCTGGACAGCAGCACATTTCACTAGTAAGTGTTTGCAGTACATGCCCAGACCAACCACTGCAGTGGTCAAGCTTCAGCTGTGGCAGGCTTCAGTTGTGTGGATGTCCTCTTAGTGAATCTCAAGGAGGCTGAAGTGTTTCTTTTTATGGCATGTAAGCAGTGATTCCTGAGATGAGGTGGCTTTTTTGTAGCAATAAGATACAGAGGTATCTTTAGCCTGGAAAGTTTTTTGTGGAACACCTTGGTTCTTCCTTGAACATTGCGAGTCACCATCTCTTTGCAATGTTGGCAGAAAAACAAATGGTCATAAGCAGTGTCTTTTCACTAAGATATTGTTTTGTATATATGTCTGACCTAAGGTTGCTCCAGGCAGTGAAGAGTAGGGAAATATTGAGGTCTGTTAGGCCTGTGGTAAAGAAAAGGATGATGAATATCAGACCACTTTTGGAGTGGCCATTGAGATCCACCTAAGGGAACAGCACAGCCAAAGTTAATAGGACCTGCTTCTAGTGTATAGTGCTAATTATGATGAAAATTGGCATAATTGAGCCCATTCAGTAGTAGGAATCTCACATGGAAGTTATTTTACCGTGTGTATGACAAAACTGCAAACTACTGCTATGAGAATGTTAGACAGAGAAAAAAGAAAGCCTTTAATATATTGAAATTATACTAATGGGAAGTTCTCAACCTTGAAGAGGGTTAGGATTTTCAATAAGACCATTGAAAAGAATAATACTTCCCTCAGCAAACCTTTCTATTCTGAATGAATTACTTTGCTGACACCTGATTGACAAAGATGTTTTTTGGTATCAGACACAACACACAGTACACAAGGACATGTATTTTCCCATTGGAGAGCAACAGATTATTGCCTGCACTGCTGTTTTTAACATCACAAGCTAAATGGATTTTATGTTCTGAAAACAAAAAGCAGGGAGGAGAAAAAAAAGCTTTTCAAGAAAAAAAATTCCAATAGCCCCCATTAACTGCAGAGGTCATTGAGGCAAAATGAATGGGACTAGAAATCCACTAAAAGCTACAGTACAAGGTACATTGAGACTGACAAGCCTTTCACCAAGTAGTTACAAATGGGACTAATTGTTTAAACTTGTTAGCCATTGCCAGAGCCTCTGATCCTTGAGTCAGCTATGGAGGCTACGGCAGAAATCAATAAGGCACTGCACACAGTGAACTGCTAGACCATATAGATTGCCTGAAGGGAATTAGTCTGTTCTCTCTGGTCTAGAAACTGAAAGCAGGAAGACGAATCTCCAGAAAAATTGAGAACACAAGCGTGGGGCAATCTGGGCAATGGTGAGGATAAGGGGAGGGAACAGAAATCCAGCATAAGAGTTTACAGGCTGGATTTCTATGCTGCGGTGAAGCTTGTGGTCGATGTTCAAACACCATCTCCGTTAAGAAGCTAATGACCTGAGGCTGGCACTTTTGTCCCAGAAGTAACAAAAAGCTTGCCAGTACCATCACTGGTATGAACAGTCTGATAGCTAACTACATATAAACTACAGCTGCTATGGAGAGGAGACATCTCCTAAGGCAAAATTCTGAACTGTTGGACAAATTCCTTCCCACTGGCACATTTTGAAAGGCTCCTGTTGTATTGATCATCTGCTTTCAGGTGGAGTACTACAAGGTTTCAATTATATGAAGCATGTTTTTGTAACAATTTTAGACAAGCTACAAATTGTAAGCAAGCTGTGATAGTGAACTATTTGTTCTTGCAGGCCAACAGACTTTGAAAGACAGAGAGGTGCCACTGCTAGACCTGGTGGTCTCCTTGCCAGTAGAATTAGTTGTAGCCTCCATTTCTGTCCAGTGTTGCACAAAACATTGGCATGTGTGCTGCATCTCTGACTGAGTTTTAGAAAGGCATCTCTTGTCTCTTGTGGTCTCTCCACTGCTCTTTAGCTGCTCTTTCACTTTTGTTCTCTACCTTCCAGAAGTTTAATAATGTAGTGTTACGTGGCAGCTGGCTGAGAAACCCTCAGTATTATTCTTCTAGATTGCTCACTTTCTTTCACCTCTTTTTTGTCTGTCCAACACAACTGAAAATTATTCACATAATTTGTTTCAGTTTTCTGTCTAACTATTGTTGTTCCAAAATACTCAATGGCTTGGCAGTCAAAGAACTTGACAGTTTAAGGACGAATTGAAAATGAAGATGCTTTTCTAATTCAGAAAGTGTGTGGATGAACATATGCTATGCCAGATCCAGGCTCAAATTTTATAGGGTTATTATCTGTTCTGAAGAAGGTGTGGATATGTGCTCATACATCACTTACCTCTCCTTCTTCTCCTCTTTCTCCTTCCTCTCCTTCCTCTTTCTCTCTTCCTTTCTCTCTTTTCTTTTCTTTCTTCCTTTTTTCTTTTTTCCTTCCTTCCTTCCTTCCTTCCTTCCTTCCTTCCTTCCTTCCTTCCTTCCTTCCTTCCTTCCTTCCTTCCTTCCTTCCTTCCTTCCTTCCTTCCTTCCTTCCTTCCTTCCTTCCTTCCTTCCTTCCTTCCTTCCTTCCTTCCTTCCTTCCTTCCTTCCTTCCTTCCTTCCTTCCTTCCTTCCTTCCTTCCTTCCTTCCTTCCTTCCTTCCTTCCTCCCTTTCCCTTTCTTTCTCCCTTTTCCCGATTTTCCCTCTTTTTCTCTGTCCTTCTTACTCCTGCCCTTTTCTCTCTTGCTTTGCCTTTCTTGTTTTTTTTCATAGTTGTGTTTTCATATGCAGTAGTGTAAAAAATTCAGAAAACTTTTGTGAGCTAAAGACAGTCTTGTACAGGCATAGCCTCAATGACATCTTTCCTGCTGGAAAATGTTCAAATGCAGGAAAGGCAAAAAATGTCGGGATTGTGAATTTATTTCTGTCAGTTTTCATCTCTTTCTTATACATGGTGCATTTTGCCCAGGTTTTTGCTACTCTGAAAATGACTATTGTTATAGTTGCTTGATTGCTTATAGAGAAAAAAGAAGATGACAGCCTGTTAGAGGTCATTAAGGAGCTTTTTTCTGAAAAAGACTTCCTAAATGATACAGTAAAAAGCATTTGGTGTGGTTAGAGAATGATGAAGAAAGTAAGTTTCAGCCAGATACTGTGGCTTGTTTTAGTTCTTAATAGGCTGTGTAGGACATGACTAAGTTTTACAAATTCCTCATCAGATTGGGGATAGTAGTCTGGCAAACCTATGTGCACCTGGAGAAAAACAGCAAAGTCAACACAGGTAAGATGAGAACCATTACCATACCTGACTTACAAGGAATTACCTTAGTGAACGACATGAAAGCAAACTGAGTGGTATTATTGTCACATGTGTGTTATTTTGCACGGGAACTTGACAAAGAGTTTTTCAGATGTAATTGGATCAATGTAATAGGATATTTGCTGTGATACACATGACTGAAGGGCCCTGCAGTAAGAAGTGGGCTGATTGTGCTAAACCCTATCCAGAAGCTTTTTCTGATAGGTCATGGTATGACCATGCTTCAAGAAGTTGATAGTGTCCAGGAAGAGAAAGTTTTCTGAAAGAAATTTAATTGTTTGATCTTTTTTCCTTTCATTTGTTCTTGGGCAGATTTACTCTAGAAGGAAAAGTAAAATTATGAAGTACTATGGCAGTTTATTAACTCTAAATCAAACTTCTCATTTATTTAGCTTTACATGGCTTTCAATGGCAACACATCTATCACAATCTTATCATGATTTGCTGGCAAGCATATGCAAGCTGATAGCGGAGAAGTCCTTCAGATGCAGAAAAGCCTCTCAATGAGGTCAAGTCAGTCATAAGTGTCTTGGTGCAGAAGCAGTTGATGGTAAACACTAGCTAAATCTATAGAAGAGAAATCAATTCATTTCACTTACAAACCATATACCTCCTGCTTTCTTTTGCATAACCACAGTAAGGGCTCAGAAGCAGGGATATCAGTAAAACCATTGAGCAGTAATTTTTCTATCTGTGGTTTAACATCACTTTGAATACCTAACACAGCTTTTGCAGTACTGGAGAATCCTTTCTGTGGATGTGTTTTTCCATAACTCTCTTAACTTCCTAAACTTTTGAAAATGTGCAGCAAGCGTAACACAAAACCTCTAAACAATCTCTCTGCATTTATTCCACTTCTTCATGGTGACTGACTACTTTGTCAAGTTGCACTGACTGCCTGGTTCTCCCTGCTGCTGCACTGAACCATATAAGGGATTGCTTTTCTGTTGCCTTACACCATTAATTGATTTTGAAAGACTATGGGCAGCTCTCCCTTGTGCTTCATCTGACTTTTTGTCATAAGCTTTGACTGAAACCTTCTTCAGACAATATTTTTTGTATTCTCTGTGTATATGTCATGTATCAGAATCCTGAGTGAGAACTCCTGGTTAAATGTCCAGAAAGTTAGGTGTAAGTGGTAATGTTAGAGGAGATGTTTAATTCTGTTTCATGTGATGAAGACTAAGTTACTGATAGGCTATGTGAGCTTTCAAGAGTAAATTTACTACAGAAGAAGGCATAGGGGTATGAATTAACTTCCCATTATGACTGTTTCTCACTATGGGAAAATTTGGTGATTTTGTGTTTTCTGATGGTAGCAGTGCTGGATTGATTCTTATAGAGCAGACTGCATCCCTATCTTCATAATTCCATTTTTGTTGTCCCTTGTACATTATGGCTGTGCAAAATTTTTGATTGAGAATGAAAAAACAGCTCTGAGAGTAGCCTGGGGCTTATGGAATGGCAAACTTAAAATTATGAATAGAATTCCAAGTCTGTGCCTCCATACAGACAAAGACTTTCAATTCTTGTAGTTGAGGCCTTCAAGTGACCCAAGTCCCTTTACTCTGCTTAGCATGAAGTGCTGTAGTGTTTTCAATTAGGTAGAGCTTTTCAAGACTGCTGCTGTTTCAGTTGTGGTTGTCAAACAAGGAAGTAATGAATTTGTATACTTGTATTGTCTGAGATCAAGAACAACATTTTAGCCAATGATAGAGAGAAAGAGAATGTATTTTATGAGAAGGCTGGCATATGGACTGAGCTTATGAGAAAAAGAAGGATTTTCCCCAATATGGTCTAAAAGAACATCACTGTGTGCTGCAGAATAATACAAGGGATTGAGAGCAAGGCATCAAGATCTATTGTCAAAGAAAATAAACACTTCTTTTTGATGTATTGCCACACTGGTGCACAGCGGTGTGCTCTGGAATCAGGGTATACCTGGCACTACTTAAGCAAATCCAGCACTGCATTCAAGCAGGAGAGGTGATGGTTCCACCTTCTGTAATAGTTGGGATAATAAGTCAGGACAAGAAACCATCACTGGCTGAGATAATTTTAATTTCAAATTTAGTGACTTCCAGATATATAATTCTGGATAAAAAACGGCTGAAAATTGTGCAATTTTTATAGCAAGTCTGTGAATGACTAAGTGATAAACTTTGCAACAATACAGTAATTCCTCATGAGAGTCTTGCACTTTGTCTCTTATTGAACAGTGATAAAAAAATCATGCACTGCTTCTATGGCTCATCACAAAGACAGTACTCAAGAGTTTGTTTGAAAGGTACTTGTTCAGACTTATTCATGGTTTAATGCATTGTGACCTAGTTAATTCTTCTTAGAAGAGTTATGATTTTCACGCATTTGCCAAAGCTGCCTTACTTATAGTACAATATAAAGAGACCTTAAACCTGGCTGAGTAACTTTTTTCAGGTTTCTTATTACAGTTTTAGAAGAGTGAAGACATGTTTGTATGAGCTGAATACAAGGCTCCATGTCTCAGAGTGTCCTTGGAGTATATCCCATCTTTATATTAATGGATAAATATCAGATAAAGATACTATGGACATAATTATATTTTATTCTCCAAACCCTGTGTTTCATTGTGGAAATATTTCAGCCTATATTATATAGTTTGATTTAACAGCAGAATCTTAGAGAGCAGTTCTTTCTCTGTGACCTCTCTCCCTCTAGGATAGGAACCGTTAGGGCAGTCTAGTTTTGTTTGTTCATTTATTTTGTTAGAGTGCATTCAGCTTTACACTTATGTGCAAGAAGGCAGATTAAATGTGTTTTTCACTTAGACTTGAGAACACAGAAATTTGGAACGGCCTTTAGTTATTATGAGATTTTGTTTAACAGCTGAGGCTGTCCCTGAAAAATTTGTTTCAGAATAGTTACTGGTAGACTTAGGTTCACCCAGTTATTTCTTAGCATCAGACTAGCAGAATGTTCAATAGATTAGATACCAATATCACATCTGTGGGATAAAGTGTAATAAAGAAGTGTTCAGCTATAAGCCTAAAACATTGTGTAGAGTTTATACCTAATTTTATTCCACTTTGAAAATTTCAATGAAAAATTAGCACATTCTTAGAGGTATGGAAAATTTCTGCTGGGTGATTTTTATCTGCTTTTTATCATACAAGTGAGTTATCAGAGTGTACATTTGGTAAGAAAAATGTTTGTTTTCAAAGTTATCTGAAAGGGATGGCTTAGAGCACGGTCAGTGGGAATTCTTTCATTCATGGCTAATCAGTCTAGTCCTGTGTTATGAAATTTGGAAGACTTGAATTAGTTCAGTTCATCCCAGACTGCAAAGTTTTGTGGAAACAAGAAGTGATTGGCAACAGCTTCATGAAAAAAGAAGGGGAGAATATATTATGGCACTACTTGCTCCTTGGCAAGCTAATATATAGGCAGATTGATGCAAACACATTGATTGTTTAAACTGATTTTGAGGAAACTGGCCAAAGGGTTCCAGCACTCTGTTCAGTTCAGTAGCTTGAAAAATACAAAATAGGCATCTTGATATAATCCTACTTCTTGTGTTATTATTTTGATCTAATGCCTGGAAATTGTTTTGACCGATCAGTCTATTAGCCTGTGTGTTCTTCTCACTAACCCCTCTCATCTTGTTCTGGAATTAAAATCAAGAATGTACAGCATTAATTATATCAGAATTCTCTACCTACATGCTTGATTGTCACTCTGTGGTATTTCTAAGAAAACAACCTTGAAAATATTCTCTTTATTCAGTATGAGGCAGAATTCCATATCTCCTCAGTTTTTAAGGAAAGCTCTGACCTTAGAAACATAAATGCAGGTCACATAAATCACCTCCTTTTGATGAATGGACACAGAGCGCCCAAGATTTTGAAGGCTGTAATTCCTGTGAAATTCCTGTCAGGATGTGAAACAAACAACAAAATACTAAGAGTAAATTAAGGTGGTCATATTTTATTGCTGGATCAGCATGTTGTCTTTCCAAGACTCAGCTTAAAATTTTGCTTTTAAATGATGTTCCAGTCTAAAATTTCAGATATTTTGCAATAGATTTCTGCCATTTGAGCTTGCATTTCTTCCAGTGTTAACATAGGGTAAATAGACCTGGAGAAACACCCTATGGAAGGGTTAAAATTACTTTGGAATGAATTGGGGAAGTGTGGTTTTATTTGTATTTGCCATATATATCTTCATTTCAAGTCTAAGGTTCCTACAATATTCAATTATTTTCTCTACAGTATTAAATGGAGTGCAGCACCTATTAAGTTCAATTTGCTTTTGTGGAGGCTTGCAGGGTAATAGTACAGTTACTAAAGGAGAGCATCTTCTTGAGAATGGCTTCTATACAAAGATACAAGTAGTTGCATGCATCTACTTTCAAGACTGAGTTAGTTCAATAAACCATTGTTTATGTTTGGAGCTGGATGTGATGTGGGATTAACTGGCTTGAAGGGTGTGAAGGTAACTTTTAGTTTGTGTGACTCACAAATCTAGAGAGTTAACAATTTTATCATTAACTTACAACGGAGAAACTTAGGTACAAGTCAAAGATCTGACAGCTTGAGTTTTTTATGAAAATGCACACCATGCATTAACCACTCCCCTCACCAAGTTGCACTCAAATTTAACTACTCAGTGGTTTTGAAGTTAACACTTTGGCCTTTGAAATATTTGAACTACTTTTCAAATTTACTAAGCAGTATGGAGCCTGAATAGAGAATGGATCACTTTTCATTTTTCAGATATGAACTGTAAAAGAGGCTTTGACTTGATCCCCATTTCTTGTAACAACTCCATGCAATGCTAGACTTGGGGAAGAGTGGCTGGAAAGTTGCCCAGCTGATGATGGTCTGAGATGTTTGCCAGAGGGATGAACACAAGCCAGTAGTGTGCCCAGGTAGCCTAGAAGATGAATGACATCCTGGCTAATATCAGAAATAGTGTGGCCAGCAGACTAGGGAAAGGGATTGTACCCAGCACTGGTGAGGCCACACCTCAAATCCCATGTCCAGTTTTGGGCCTGTCACTCACTACAGGACAAAGATTGACTACAGACATTGTAGTCCTGGACTCAGGACAGGACAGGACTCATTACAGACTCTGAGGTGCTGGAGCACATCCAGAAAAGGGCAAAGGAGGTGATGAAGGTTCTAGAGTGCAAGTCCTGTGGGGGATGGCTGAGGAAGATGTGGGTGTTTAACCTGGGGAAAAAGAGGCTCAGGGGAGACATACTGCTCCCTAGAACCACCTGAAAGAAGTTGTAGTGGAGTAATGGTCAGTCTGCCACATCAGAAATGATAGCACTTGTGGGATCAGTCTCAAGTTGAGCCAGGAGAGGTTTAGATTGCATATCAAGGAAAAGTTATTCACCAAAAGGTTTGCCAAGCACTCGAACATTCTGCCCAGGGAAGCAGTGGAGTGATTATCCCTGGAGGTATTTAGAAGACAGGTACATATCAGGTACTTGGGGACATGGTTTAGTGGTCGGCTCGGCAGTGCTATGTGAATGATTAGATTTGATCATCGTAGAGGTCTTTTCCAGTAAAAACCATTCTATAGTTTTATGATTCTACGATTCCATGATTCACGTACGCTAACCTACCAAACTTGGAAACTTCTGCTGTAATGTTTTGGCGCTGCAATAACATTGTCATTACAGCTGGTGTGTGATCTTCAGGCAGAATACAACTGCAAATCACCATTAGCAGGACATTCCTGAAATAATAGTTGGAGAAATGTATACATGTGAATAATATGTGTGTTTTCACATTAACTTCTCGGGATCTGTTTGCTAGTACATGTGTGAAGATCTATGTACAGGCATATTCCTTCAGGAAGCTATTTTATTAAGTTTTACTGGATGAGGAATTAGTCTGTGTAAAACTATGGTAAAGGGAAAGCATGTTATGATTAGTGAAGAAAGAGGATTTCACCTGTTATCTTGATAATCCAACTATTTGGGAAGATATAGGAAGGAGGTCTTATAAAGTTATCTGCTATATTTTAGATATGAATTATTATCGTGGTCTGTCACACAGGGAAAAACTTAAAAGAAGAAATTAAACCCCAACAATAAATAAAAAGGACTTTCCTAGAATTTGTTTTATTTTCCAATAATTTCTGCTGAGAAGCATAAAGCTCCTTTCAGATTCTCATTTTTTAGCACAAATTCCCACAAGACCAATGTGTTACTATAAGTTTCAGCCTTTTCTTCCTGGGAGTTATTAATTATGCATTTTTAAAATTCCTGTTTTTCTCGGCCCCTCATATTAAGTGGTTTTGCCAGTTATTCCACATCAGTTAGTCCATATAAAATGCTGCTTTTCCTAAACATAGATTTGTTATTCTGCCTGTCTTAGCAAGCAGTAAATTGAGACGAAATTAAATGCTGTGTCTCAATGTCTGTTCCTAAGTATCTCATAGCCTAAATCAGATCTTGCAAAATATTTGAGTCTCAAATGTTTTTATTTTTCAACACAACTTAGGTACCTAATTACTCCCGATGACTAGGGTTTTGGCTACAAAATGCAAAGAAAAATCCCTATCTCCATATCTAAACATCTAAAGGAGTAACCTGATTTTCAGTGACACACAGCCATTTTCAATAGGACTAAAACACACTTAGTACTTCTGAGAAACACAGAATCCTATGAAGCTTAAGTAAAAGTTGACTCTGACTTATTTGTATCTTGCTCCTGCTCTAAGAAGGACAGCAAAATATTTCCTCATCTCTGAAAAGTGCACTAGAAATAGCTTAGAGAAAATTATGCTTTCCGCAATATTAAACTGGCTATTTGGAAAAGAAGACTTTTCTGTGAACAAACGTAACTATTGCAAAAAATGAGTTACTAAAGCTGGTTTAAAAGCAAAAAGAACACAATAATGCAAAAAATAGGATATAGAAGGTTGTAGTTAATTTAACTTCATGTTTCTGTAGAAGTTCCCATGGAACTAGATAAACCCCCATTTTTAAAAAAGGGAAAAAACCCTAAAGATTCACAGGCTGGTCAGTCTCACTTCTATGTCCAGCAAGATAAGGAAGCATATCCTCCTAGAAACCTTGCTTAGGCTCATGAAAAATAAGGAGGTGCTTATTGATAGTGAACATGGCTTCACTAAGAGCATATTGTACCTTACAAGTGTGGTGGCTCTTTGTGGTGGTGTTACAGTGTTGCTGGATAAGGAAAAAGCAACTGACTCTATTTACTTGGAGCTATGCAAATCATTTTACAATTTCCCACACAACTTCTTTATCTCTCAACTGGAAAAACATGGATTTGGCAGGTGGATCGCTTGTTAGATAAGGAATTGACAGGATAGTCACACTCAAAGAGTTGTGGTCAATGGCTCAGTGTCCAAGTGGAGAGCAGTGGTGGGTGAGTGGTGCCCCCAGGGGCTGGTATTGGGACTGGAGCTATTTAACAGCTTTGTTGGTGACCTGGATAACGGGATGGAGAGCACCCTCAGCAGCTGTGCTGATAAGCACACCAAGCTCTGTAGTGTCAACATGCTGGAGGGCAGGGGTGGCAACCAGTGGGACTGTGACAGGCTTGAGAGGGGGACCCATGTGAAACTCATGAAGTTCAATGAGGCCAAGAGCAAGATCAGGGCAATCCCAAGTGCACAAGAGTAATCCAGTACAAGGACCAGTTACTGTGGCTCAATTTAACATTTGCTGCTAATATCAAGAAATGCCCTTTAATACTTACCTGTTCTCCTGAGGCAGATTTAAGCTGTGTTATTATGCTAATTTACATAAGTGCCATCCGCTCCTTGCAAGCAAAAAAACCACAAACCCACCACAACCAACTCTGAAGAATTCTTAGTAGTTTTAAAATTCCATGACTTTGGTCAAAGGACTGAGAAACCAGGTATTAAGGATTTCAGACCTGTCAGAAGCTTCTTCCAATAAGAGGGCTTCTGTCATTCACAGTTGGGCACGTTCAAGTTTTCCTGCATTACTTACCTTCCTGCTGACAGCTTGAGTGTCTCAGGGGACTGTGGGATTTTCTTTCTCCTTTTTTTCCTTTCAAAGTGTTTTGAGTGTCAGAGGCAGCTGAGGAGCAATGTGAAGGAGTGAGAATGAGATGGGTTTTTTGGTGTTTCAACTACTGTCTATTAAATTTCAAACAAAATATTGGCAATTTGTTAAGCTTTTCCTCCCTAACTAATATTTAAAAGCATTCAATTAAGGCTGCATAATGTGTTCAATGAGTTAAACCACCCCATGATATTAGAAAAATATTACATATATAAATAAAATACATCAAAGCATTAAAAAGCTATTACACACTCCGAACATAAAATGGCAGAGTAATGATGGATCCTGCCATGCAGCAAACATATTCAAAAATATTATCTTCCTGGTAATGAAATGCCATCCGTTTCATTTTAAGCTAAATACATTAGACATATCAGTGGAGTCTGTGCTGACACAGCAGTGAGTTGAAATTGAAAATCTGAAATTATATATATGATTGGACACAGTGTTAAAGTAATTTATAGGAAAAACCACAAATGTGCTGGGTCTGCACCTTTTCGTGAACTCATTTTAGAGAATCAGATAGAGAAAAACTCTACCATTTCTAATGTGCAGTAGAATGGCAGCTCGCCAGGACCCCAATATATTCAATATGAGGGGCAGAAAGGAGAGAAAGAAAGAAAGAGGCTAGTGAGACTTGATTCAAATTACAACAATTCTGCATAAGCCATCAAGAAAATGGCATTCGTTTTCATTGCTGTGACCCAATATGATATAGCAGCTGTAGGAACTATATTAGCTATCAAGACAAGAGGGAGATAACGGGGAAACATTTAGAGAGGAACATCAGGATAGGGCTAATTTCAGCTCAGCTGCAGATGCTTTGCATGCTTTGCCATGGAGAGCAAAGTGGCAGCAGGAATCATTATGACAATCATCTGATACTCAAAGTTTAGGTTGAATTCAGTTTCTGCTGACTGGAATGGAGCCTCAATTATTACAAACACACATACAGACGTACACACACACACACACCCTCCTCTTGACGCACACTGACAATTTTCCCCTCTCTCATAAGTCTTAGTTTTCCTGGCTGCCTTGTCTTCAGTCAGCTAAAGAAAACCAAAGAAACAACAAGCATTAGGAAAGGTTTTGTCCTTGCAACAGCTCTCTAAGCCTTACTTTCAAATATCTTTTGCACTGTATCTTACAGTTCCTTCCCGAATTCAGAATGCTTTTCATTTGGCCTGGGAAAAGCATTGAAGAAAGAGGCAGTAATCTACTATTAATGTATGGATTCAGTCCTAGCACTACTATTACAGTTGTCAATGTGATGATTTGTAGCTTTGTATTTATTTGTTGCTTGTTAATCAGAAATAAGCTAATTGGTGTGATGCAAAATACAGACATGTTTTCACAGAGCACTTGCAAAGCAGATCAGACACACAAGTTATTTAGGGATTTTATGTTATTATCTTACTTTATCTCCAACAAATAGCCTAGATTTGCCTGGTTTTAAGAGCACCACTGTTCTGGTTAGGCTTTGGGTGGCCTATTTGAGGCCTTCCACAACCTGAAGAGAATCTGCAGGAATATTGATAAAGAGGTTTTCCAAGGATTTGTAGTGACAGAATGATGGGGAGTGACTGAAAGTGAGTAGGTTTAGATTACAGGTTAGGAAAAGTTTCAGAGTAATGTGATGAGGCACTGAAACAGGTTGCCCAAAGAAGCTGTGTATGCCCCATCCCTGGAAGTGTTCAGGGCCATGTTGAATGGTATTTTGAGCAACAAGGTCTAGTGAAAGATGTCCTTACCCATGGCAAGTGGTTTGGAGCTAGTTGACCTCCAAGTTCCCCATCAACCCAAACCTTCCATGATTCTATAATTCTGTGATTTTCTTCAGAGGTCACAGCAATGAGAAAACATGGATAGAAGTGATACCTGGGTCTTTGAAATATGTTTCATATAGTTTGGTTGCATCACTACTCTTCTGAACAGCATTAAAAAATTTCTTTGACAGCAACATATTAACAGCACATATTCTTTACTCAGGATGAATGGTGTTTGTTTCTAGTGCTAGCAAATGTTATCTTCTAATTTTTTAATTATTGGAATAGTATAAAGAGGGTTTTGTCTTGTTGATGGAACATCTACAATGTCAGTAGAAGCAACCCACTGCAGAAACTGGTAAATCACATTCTGCACATCTGAAAGCTGTATCTGAATATTTATTGCACATAGGGAAAGAAGACTGTGTACATTGTTATTTCATTTTACCACCTTGCCCTCACACATACTCTTTTGGTGTTATGCAAATCCATTTTGCTTTGGGCAAGTCAGAGGAGATCTACCACACCACCCTCCTGGAAGCTCCAGAAGAAGCCAGAAATGATCTGTAACATATTTGTCCCTTAGCTATAAATCAGATTCTGCTTCACAGCTCCTGTCTGATGACTTCATTTCTACTTTCACATTGTGTCAGGTTCCCTCTTCACACCGTTGGGACATGACTTTCAATCCCCAGGGCTTCTCACTCATGTTGGATCCCAGAGGCACATTTCTAGTTTGAATCTGGGATCTTTAGAGATCTGTTTTGGAGTGTTCCTGTGCACTTCCTTTCAATCTTCTCAAGGAAGATACCACAGCATTTTTTTTCTTTTAGAAGCCCCTCTGATAATAGTATAATGAGAAAAAGATAACTTCATCTTAAAATGCTATTCTTTATCTTTCTTGGTTTGCTTGTTTGTCCCAAAGAAAAAATTCAAGCTCCAAATGGGAAATTTTGACACTTTTTGAGTATGATTCTCTTCCCTGGGTATCCTTGCTAAGCCTTCAGAAGGGCTGATGTTGACTGGAGCCTTTTCTTAATTTTACAAAGCTGCTTTGTGAGTAGTTCTCTCCCGAAGAAGCTATGAAATACAAACAGGATACATAAATGAAGCTAGTGTATATCTTGGAGCTACAGTGCAGGACAACATTTCAGTACTCCCCTGCTTATATTTCTATTAATCTACTGACAAAAATATTTCCTTTGCTACATTCCCTTGTATATTATTGTCAGTGTTCAAGCTATTTCAAAATAAAATATTCAAAGAACAAGAGAGAATTGTGTCTGTCTTTCTTGGTTCTGATTATGTTTGTCTCAGAATATTTAAGAAATGCAAGAATTCCTACTCACTGATACATTTACATTATTTGGTGTTCATGATAATAAAATGAGGGCCATTGGTTTCAGCAGGTCACCTGGTTTCCATCACTGAAATCTTTTCTGGATGCATCGTCTGGTATCTGTAGGAAGAAGGACTGAAAACACAATGTGTCTTCCTGGTAATTACTTACTAAACAGAATTAGTTCAGTACAGCTGATGGTCAAGGAGATCAGAATGAATGAATGATTACAAATCTGTAATCAGCATTTAAAAACCTACACATGTGCTGGTGGATTCGTATACACAAGATGCAAGGACACAACTACCAATTTTTGATCATTGAATGGGTTTTCTGCTGAGAAATGGGAGGTCTCATTCTCTCTGTCAGTGATGGGTCATGATTTTTTTGTTTATTCTGCAGCTGTTATTGTTTCATGTGTGACTTGGCCTGCAGGCTTAAAGGGACGCATGACATTTCTTTGCAAACAACAAATTTGTTGCATACACTCTGATGTAAAACTGAAGCTAACATTGTTTTAACAGTCAGGGATTTTTAAAAAATACAGCTCAAATCAGTACAATGAGTAGGGTTGATGACTCATACAATTAGATGTTTTGGCAAATCAGTTAGCAACTTACAGGACTGAACATTACTAGTCCTCAATGGGATGCCAACAACCCTTTGAATAGTGAAGTAGAAATATGCTACTGCAATCCCACAGTAGGGTATTATCATGCAAAGAACAGAGAGCTTCACTGATGAAATATCTAGATAGACTTACTCTCTGGTAATCATTATTATCTCAGTACCTTTCTTTCATTAAATTACTATTTCATTGGATACTACTTTAATTACCCTTTAACTGGTAAAGTTATTTAGACTGAAGAAAATTGACAAGCATTTTTAAGAATGATGCTAAACTGTACTAAGTTAATTTTGTAAATGTACCCAAACTATTTTTATGTCTAAAGATAAAATAAGAAAGCTAGTAAATTATTTGGACATCCTATAACAACTACATACACCTGAGCATTGGAACAAGCTTTAAAATTTATATATTTTCCTGAGATTTTTTTTTTTTAATATATGTCCAGGCATGGTTTCAGAGGAGATATTTAGAACCTCTGCCAAAATATTGGGCCAAATCCTTGTCCTGGCTATACAGTCATAAACCTATGCAGTCTTGTTGATTTCAAGGAAGTTACTGCATGTTCACTCCAGGCTGTGTAGCTCAGAACGTCAGAGCTCTACTGCTATGGAGAGCATTTACTTTGATAAAAGTGTAACTTTTGTTGTGTAACTTTCCTGTTGTAAGTCAGAATATTTGTGCTATTTGCTAGTTAATATTTCTTCTTGTAAGGGGTGGTTATGTTACTGCTGGTGAACCAGCTACCCATGTTTGTTCCAATTTTGCTCTCAGTGTTACTGGGGACACTCTCAGGTAACTGCATTTTTATTGGACCTACTTTTTCCTTAAATCTGAACATGAGATTTGCCAAGCTAATTATTATTAACAGAGTTAGTCATTATTAGTAAAATAATTGTTAACAGTTTCATGATAACAAAAGTGACCATAGGCTTTGCCCTCTATAACTGTGATGGCTGGAACAGAGGCAAACTGTCTTTTCTCACAGACAGCATATCACCAAACAAAAATGCAGTTAATTGTTTACAACTTTCCTGTATTTTCCGTCAAAGCTTCTCATATGCTTGATATTTCAAATTCTGACATTTAGGCAGTAAATGAGAGAGACAATCTTTTGCAGCAAGACTTAGACAGAAGCAAGTCTCTTTCCTGAAGCTATAGTAATAGGGATTAGGGTTGTTAATCTGGCTGTAGTGGGGGTTCCATGAGGAGGGAAAAAATACACAAAAAAATGTATGTGGTTCTCTTTATCTGATAGAATGCAACATCAGAATCCATACAGATTTGTTTTGTTTTTACTCCTGAGCTGGTGCTCAGTGCACTGGAAAAAAATTCTGTTTATTTGTCCCATTTAATAGGCAGCTTAAACCCCAAACATCTTGCCTAGAAATTTCTGATAAGAAGAGGGTGTTTTTCTGCAACTGAATAAATAGAATTACCGTGAACAAACCCAAATGTCATCAGTGACAAAACTAGATAGAGATGTGATATAGGGCTTTCCCCATGTTTTATGACAATTTGCATCACATATGGCAGACCCATAATGATGTAAGTAGCCATCAAGTAAGATATTTCAGGCCATTGAAATATCATAAAACTGTAGGAGAAATAAATTATCATCCCAGGGCTTTGTACTCAAATTTCTGTTGTGAGAAATGAATGTAAACTAGCCACAATGGTTCCACAAGTTTCCTGGGCACCATGCCAGCCAGAAATTATTTCATTACAGTAATTCTTTGTTGCTGCCAAAAAGTAGACAAAAGACAAGCTCATGTATTATATCGATCAGACTGAATTAAAAAGCTTTTATGATTTGGGATTTAAAAAGAGTGAGAAAAGGAAAATGAAAATAAGAATGATATTATTGAACACAGAACTACCATTTTGTAATTTTTTTGTTATTGCTTGTTTTCTGATTTCAGTAAGACTTTAAAACTTTTTATCAAGGTCTGAAATGAATGTATTTCACCAACTGAGAGAATAGATAATGCCCTTTTCACAGAATAAACGTTTGACACTTATTTGTAGGAATCAAGTGTGACTCTGCTCAATAATCTCTGACTTTAGCTACACAATAATCTCTGACTTTATCAAAGTGTATTTCTTCTACTCATTATGTACTTCAGACATAATTCAAAATTCACATGAATTACAAGTAATTATAATTACATTTTTAATTTTTTTATTATAATCCAAAATGGATAAGGTCAAATACATCTATTTAGGCTATTTAGCCTATTCTATGTGCTAATTAATAGTCTACTGTTCTCTTCCCCACTTAGGATCCTGATTCTTTTGTGGGTGCTACATGTCCTCTGCTCCAGGCAAAACTGACAGAGATCACATTGTTCTCTTAGCTGTTTTTAAATTTCGCAGAGAAGGTAGTTTGCTTCATTAGCTGCTTAGGAACCTTACATTTTTTACAGTCCTTTGGTATGTTTCGCATGCCACATGTAACACATATAACACATATAACATATGGTGTTATAGCCATATAAAAGTCATATAAAAGAAATCAGGTTATTCCTTCCTGTGTCCTTCAGAACCCCCATGTTCTACAAGAATATAAAGTCTGCCTATTTTGGTATCCATTAATTTGAAGTTGTTCAAAAATCCTCTGCACATAGTCCTGGGCAATTGACCAAGCAGTCCTACTTGAGCAGGGTGGTGATCCAGTTGACCTCCAGAGATCCCTTCCAATCTCAACCATTTTGTAATTATGCGGTTTTAACATTTGTTCATCACGAACCTTCCTCAAAGATGGTTAACAGAATAGTTCCATAAATGGGAAAACACATAAATAGCAAGCAGTGGCAAGAGTGGAGGGATAGATCTTTGAGCAGGCCATCCTGTCAGCTTGTGTGTGACTCATACACTAAATGTTTGAAACAAATGTATTCTGGAACATTCGGCTCTCTGCTGACTAATAATAATCTGTTGTTTTCAGCTGTGAAAAATACAGAGTGTAAAAAGTCCAGAGTTCCTTAAGCACTGAGATGCTGCCACCTAATTATGTCTTGGCTCTGGTGTATGTAATGGTCTATTGGTGAAACCAGCAGAGCAAGAAAGGTGAACGTGTGCAATGTAGACCTTATGGGGCAGCATGTGGGGTCACTCAGCCTTGTTGTGCCCCATTTTCTCTTCACAGAGCTGGCTTTCTCTTCAGCACATCAGGCTAAGAAATTTCTGTGCTGCATAAGTAACTAAGAAACCCTGAGAATTTTGAAGTACCTTGGAGATGGCAGGTGTCTGGCTGCTGTTCTTACAGCACAGGAGGACACTGCAGTCCTGCAGGGTTGAGAAGTCTGCAAAACAGCAGAGCACTACTGCAGTGTTACAAATGGCTAAACCATGAGGCTAAGTACAACCTGTCCAACAAGATCTGTGGCTATGATGTGAACCTGAGCCTACAAAGTACTTGGGAAGGTCAGCTCAGAAGCTGTATAAGCAGAAAATGTTGAAACATTGTCTTTTTCCTGAAAAATATTGTTTCAAAAAAGGAAAAAAAAAAGAAAAAAGAAAAAAGTCTAATACAGAAATACTTTTTTTTGTCTGCGATTTTTGAAAGAAAAATTCTCATTAATGAGTCACAAAAAGAATCTGATGTAGTCTCTTTGGTACATAACAATTCCAAGCAAAATTTTAATGTATCTGTCTTCAGCTTTAATGCACTGAAAGAAGGAGTTTAAAATAATTTTATTTTCACTCTTCCTTTCATAATGTAGAAGTAATGTCTATTTATTTACTTATTTTTATTTATGAGTGTTCTTACAACCTTATCTTTTTGAAATTATCACAGATTTATTTTTCTTTCAGATTAGATGATAGTTTGAAAAAACATTTGTAAAGGTTTTGTATTCTCCACAAGGATGCTTCCATTTGATGGGATATCTGAGATAGCTTGATTATTAATATCAAAAGAAGAATTGAATTATAGGCATATAATTGTCATATTTATAAATTTTTTTTCTTCAGGAAATACCTAATTACCCAGTAGAATTAAATGCTGGAGGCTATTATAAAGGCAAAGATTTTAGAGAGGTTAAGAAAGTTTAGATACAAGCCAAACCCCATCATTCATAAGATCAATAAAATAGAATTTTCATATGTATATCATATATTGCCTAATTTAATTAGAAAAAGCCCGAGCAGTACACAAACTGTAATGACAAGGAAACAAATGAAAGGCAGTTTTCTGTAGTTCCATGTTGTCTTGTATTTTGTCCTGAAACAATGTCTATTACTTCTGTAAAAACCTCTTTCGAGATGAGAGGCAGGGTACCAGGAACTTATTAAGGCTGTTCCACATTGCATCTTCCCTCTATATTTCCTTGGATTTTTTTTTTCTGTGAGAAAAAGTTATTTTGACTTGTGGTGCTACTAAAAGGGATTAAATTTTCTATTTAGTGGCATTAATTATGTCCAACGTTGTACCATTACAAATCGGTTTTTCATATTTTCATTTTCATTTTCTTGTGTTGTGCTTGTGTGTAGTCACTGGTGTTCTTAAGTGTTAAGAGATTTCAGACACTACCCAGACATTTGTTTTCATGTCTTTTACTGAGGACCAGTGGCATAGTATCTATCATTAAGTTCAAGTTAAATGACAAGCAAGTACAAATTGAAGAAAAGTCATGGTGGTCCCCTTTTCTCATACTGGTGCATGCTGTTTGCTGTTTTGGACAGAAGTGTTCTCCTTAAAGCACTTTCTTATTCTGGATGGCCTTATAGGGTATATATTATTATTTTGTTATTTTTATCTTTGTTATTCCTTCATACATTCCCTCATGATACAGGGTTTCAACTCTATTTTCAGAATATATAAATTTAGACCTCTTTGGTTAATCAGCATTTTAAGATGTCCTGAATCCCCTTTTTAGGTACATTCAATGTTTATGGACTTCTCAGGCAAAGGGCAAATTGGTTAAGTAAAGAGACAAGACTGAAAAAGTTCCTTCACACAGGCAGCAAGAAAGACGAAATATTCTACCTAAGACGAGTATCTTGTAGAATTGCAGTGAGGGAAATTATTTTAAGAGTGAGAGATGACCTTTGGAATCCAATTTAGAACCAGAAAAGGAGTCAGAATGGGAGGAGAGGATGGAGGAAATTACTCTATATTATTGTGTGTAATAGTAAATGAAATGTCTGTTACACGTTAGATCTTGATTGTAATTTGCCATGTTTCTTTTGTTAGTGATAGCAAGTTAATGTAGTAAAAATGGAGAAAAGTGAGGCAGGAGGTATCATCACTATCCCTCCAGACCAACCTTTTCATTTCAAGTCACAATATGAGCCAATCCAGAAAGGGGACCAGGACCCAGGATTGCCAGTGCCTGCTGATCTGCTCTAGTAAGTCGTTTTGCTTGAGTGATAGAGTGTCTCCATTTGGTGCCCAAGTACAATAAGACACCAAAGGAGTGCATGCAGCTGGCATTCCTTCACCCCTTCCTGAACAACCTTGAGAAGGAAGCAATAAAGAGTTAATGGTGTGTGAGCTTTCTTACTGGGACTTTTGGGTTTCCCTGAACCCAAGAGGCTGTTGACAAAAGGAGTTCTCTGCTACAGGCATTCCTTATGTCAAGTAATCATAGATCTGGCTGAGATCCCTCTTTCTGAATGCCCAGATTTTCCTGTTACACGCAGAGCTTCTGAAGGATGAAAACAGAGTAAGTTTTAGGAAAAATGTAATACACCTAAGGACTTAAAACACATCCTTGCATTGTGTTCCTGAAATAGCATGGTTCAGCAGTTCAACATGGAACAGACCATGAAGAATTCACAGTGGCCTGCATTTGGAACCAAGATTTTATCTTTCTTTAGGTTAAACTGAAATTCTATCAATTATCTCCTTTAGTTTCAAAGACAGAATGTTTGTTTTTTATTCTGTGTTCTTAACCATATCTTATTGAGCGAAATAATATTTCAGTGTACTTCTAAGGAAGACACCAGAATAATGTTTAATAATTTAATAAGTCAGCATTTATTTGTTACCAGCATCTTTATTCTGTGGTAAATCCCAGAGGTCACAACTGAAATTAGCCCCAAAATTCATTTAACACTGTGTAGGTTAGGTTTTAAGGCAATCTGTGCTTGGAAGAACTTACTATTTTAATGGATATTAATTAAGAATTAACTTCTGGAGTTGGCTGGGCAGAGGTGACATAAATTGTCATAAATTATTGATGACCTGATGATTTTGTGGCAGTGAATTGTCTGTGTTTCATTTGCAAGAAAATTCTGTCTGTTTTAAAAGTCAGTTTGTAGTCCTTACAGTTCTGATGTTACTTATTTGCTGCTTTTGTAACCCCATATTTTGTACATAGGGACATTTTTGGAGTAGTTGTATGGAAGACGTAAACAATTCTGACCCTTGATTTGTAGAGAGGCCTCTCTGGACTACAGTGATACATGGTATAGAATTGGAGTGTAGCAATATTTAACATTAAATCATGAAGCAAATTGTATTTAACATTCAGGTAATCTTTTATTTTCTAAAAGAGATTGTGACTCTTAAAATTAAAATAGCTCTCACAATGATAGTTTGTCTATTATTATTAATATTAATTACAATTTTATACCTCTATTATTTCACAAAATTCACAATGGCTTACTGCATCACTGCAGACAGTTTCACAAGCAGAGTTGCTTGCTTGTCTGTTTCTTGCATTTTGTTAAATATTTCTTATTCCTTCAGACTGCGCTACAAGGACCATTTCACTGTCCCCTTTGGCTTCTGCATCTTGCTTCCAGCATGAACAGACAGGTAATAACCATTCAGCAGGGCCATTACCTCTTCTAAAGACTATTATCAAAATGGTCATTATACATAATGGAGATTATTACAGGCAACTTGAGATTTTTTTAGATACATCACTACAATAATAGGTGGCCCTTTTTAGACTTACATATTGGTGTGAATAATAGTAGGACACAAAACACATGGCAAATGTTGCTTTTATCAAAACTTTTTTAGTTTTTAATGTCTTTTCTTCTGGATTCTTGTGATATGTACAAAACTTCTGTGAACACCACCTGTTAGGAAGTTTATCTAACTGTAAGTGTAACAATGTAGAGTTACAAGTTTAGAAGGTAGGTATGTTTTCTTCTCAAAAAGCTATGAAATTATGAGGAAAAAAAGAGAGAAATATTATAATACAGCAGTTTCCCAGGCAGATATATAATTACCTCAACAGCAAATCCTCTATTTTTGGAAAATATCAAGCTGATCCCTTATAGAAAAAGAGACCATATGACACCACTACTTTTCTTTTTACAATAGCATTTGTTTTACAATTTATCATATTTCTTTTTAATTTCAAGATAGAAAAGCAAAATTTTAGCTAATCCAAGGATTATCTGCAGGGGACTCAAACCTTAACCTCAAAGAGGTTTTTTCATACCTGTGACATTCACTTATTATCTGCATCAGTTACAAGCATATTGTTTACAACACTACTTCCATATAAACTGACCTACTGAGAAGAGAAATGCCAAACAAACCAAATTGGGTTCATTTCTTGGGTTTGGTATAGATTTTCCAGATAAGTAGGCTGGGTGGCAAGGGTGAAGAGGTAGTGATCTTTTTTTTCCAGATTATGAATCATCCTTCTTCAGAGTAAACTCATGTTGTTTATATGCATTCTTTGAAACTTCCTGTGTTAGCAGGCACAGCTCCAGTGTGCCAGATTTATTTGTAACTATGTCTCTGTTCCTCTCAATTCTACCCAGTCTTTAAATCACAGTTCAAAGTAACACTGTGCCATTAAAAACTGTGTTGATATGGGATTTTTATGAGAATTTTCCTTGTCTTGATTATTCCTGCTTCAAGTTGATTATGTGCTTTCCTTCTTAAAGAACATTGTCTTTTTTGGGGGGGACATATGCTCTGCCTACTCTGCTTCTGATAATGCTTTTTTTATCATATGAAGGAAGTTCTGCATTGCATTGCTCATCTCACAGGTTTTGTTTTGCTGAAGTGTTGCATCCTTATCTAGGTCTCACTGTCTTTCTGACACAGCCCTGGCAAACAGGAGAGCACTGATCTTTGAAATGTGTATGAACAGGGAGTAGCAGAAGAACTTAGGCAATAACAGCTCAGCCAAAGGGTGACCAGAAGACAGATTCTGTCCTGCAGTGTGTTTTCCAGGATCCTGTTTAACAATGGAGGCATTTTTTTCACCCCTTCAGCTCATACAGTCCAGTAGCCTTTCCTAGCCTCTCAGGAACCAAGTGGAAAAGATGAGAATATAAATATGTGCATGGCTTTCAGAAGGGTAGAAACAAGGACTATACACATAACTTTTACTTTTGTGGCTTGTGCAGTTCACCTGCACAAGAACAAGGGTTTTCTGAGCAGTGACAACATCTGTGCCATCCTGTGACTCACCTGCTACAATAAGGTTTTTAGGCATTACCATCCTCTGGTAAAACCAACAGTTTTTCCTTTTTCTTCTCTGCTGTCCTTCAGACACCAAACACATGATGACCATTGTATATCCAGCTCTTATTGAGTGCAGGTGTTCAGGACCTCAAGTCTTTCCTGTATTAAAATCTCACTGTTTGTGTAATCCTGTTACCCAGGACCTTTTATGTTAGTGAGGGGCTGTGCCAAGTGGCAGTGATTGACCCAAAAGGGCTGTTTGGCTCAAAATACCACTGAAAACAGAAGTCTGAAGATAATAATAAAACATTTTTCTTTTGTGACCGCTTACTTGAAATCACTGCAATCTCTGATTCGCCAGACAAGAAGATAGAATGTGTCAAGAATAATATTTCTGTCATATAATATTATTATTGCTTATGAATTCATACTTCTCCCCCCCAGTATATGTAGGTGTCAGATATGACAGATTTTGAGCCTCATTCATATCTAGTGCTGAGGAGCTCTCTTTACAAGAACGCAATGGAATAAAACTTATGTGAAGCTCAACTGAGTGCTCTCTGAGACCTAGGTTTGTAGGTACACAGTATTAAGTAGTTGTAGCAGCTTGGAGGTTCTTTACTATCCCATCATGCAAAACTTTTTGACATTAACAAGGGCTTGGTCTGGGTGTGTGGTTTCTCTCAAGTGAAAAAAGAATTGTGAACACTTAGGAATACCTGTGCTGATTTAGATTACCTGGAGAGATTTCTATGCTTAACCAGTTGTGCTACTGCTATGTCAAATCTTTGCCTTATTAACAGCAGCAAAATGGGTGAGCAGAACAGAAGGAGTAATAGGTGGTTTCTTGATAACGTTAACATTAAAGTGAGACCTTTTTAACTGGTGACAGAGCCTCTGAGCGACTTAACTGCATGAAATCCAGGAATTGTCACTTTATTTCTACGGCGGCTTGTAAGATTTTTTGAAAGAGAGAAAAGAAATGTACAGTGGGAAGCGAATTTAAATAGAAAAAAAAATTCGTATTATTTATTCTAATCTTACCTATTCAATTTATTTGCCAGTTTAGGTCTGCAAGAGAAAGTACTTAACTCATTGGACTGCCAAGTCCCACTGCCCGTTACATAGTGGTTAAGTTAGGAGCTTAATGCTCCTATATGTGAATTAGTTTGATAGTTTGCAGCATCTTTTGACTCTGAGGGAACAAAAAGGTGGAGAGAGAGAAGGGGGAGGAAGGGGGAAATGGGAAGGGAGAGAGAGAGAAAGCCTGCCAGCTATTTGTGAAGTAAATGTTCCCATTTCTTTTAAAACACAATAGCAAGTGTAATTTTGTCACATGCATCTGTTGCTATCACCTCTCACTTTGTGCTGAAGTGCTCACCAGAGCATTTACAGAAGTGATTCTTCCTCCCACCCCTGACATCTGCCACCGAAAATGCTGCATTATTCATCAGCGTGCTAATGGCAGGTGATGAGATCTTTTCACGCTACATCCCTCTCAGTAGGTGTTTATTACTCTGTTCACCAGCAGCCCTGCTATTACTGCTGGGCCAGAAGAACTCTACATACTCGCTTGACAGGTAATGGGAAACGTGCTCTGCTCACTTGGCTCACAAGTGCAGATGAAGGTTATTACTAGGGCAACTGCAATATCGTGGGTGCAAAGAAGACGGTCACTTCAAGTGAACAGCTTAATTTTGGAAATCCATACAAATCATGTCAGCCCTGTGATAATCCATCTTCTTTACCTTCTATCATTTCAGCAGTCATCACACTGTAATAATTTTCTCTTGGTTCACCTGTGGTCTCTATGAATAACAGAGTGGGGTAAAAAAAAGGAAAGAAAAGAAGATGAGTTTGGCTTAGTGTCTGATGATCACAGTGGTGAGGAATTTATCTCTGTCTAGTAGCAAGAGGCTGTCATGTGTGTGTGCACAAGGGTTTGTGTCTTGTGGAGGGGAGAACCTTCCAAGAGCACTGAATGTGTTTAATTTTATAAAAACAGCCTGACAAGGAAGGCAAGCCTCTACTGATTTATTTGAAGCCTTGTGACAAAAATTAGGGAAAATAAACATGCCAGAGCACTGGGAAAATTGAAGGAAGAGAAATTATTTTTACTCCAGAGAACTCAGTTCACTAATAAGCCTTCCTCAGTTGTCTCCCTTCTAGGTTTCTCACTTAGACACATCATGCCATCCTGAGCAACCCATAAAAAACCTCAACCCACACAAGGAATAGGCAAACTTTTTCATAATTTAAAGGTGCAAGCTTCCATTTCACTTAAGGGGCAGAATTTTCTCAATCTAATGTTTTCTTTACTATAACAAAAGGTCTGCTAGGTCTGCAGAAATGAATGGTGTTGTAAGGAAAGGTGGTTTTGGAAGGTAACCTCCCAAAAATGTAAGCTAGGGAGATTTAGAGACAGGCATGATTTGCTGCAATTTTATGTGTGTTACAACTGCTGAACTGCACCTGTTTCCATATTAGTACAGCCTAAGGTAATTAAAACAAGAACTGTGAAAGAATGTGGTTTTTTTTCCTTTTTGGCAGACTTTTGTCTTTAAAGTCCTGGGTTTTATTTACATGTAATAACTGCAGATTTGCTTGTTATGCCTAGCAGAGGAGAAATGTCTTTTAGGGAGAGAACTAAAAGTAAAGAAAAAAAAATCCCCTCATTTCAGGTATCTGTTCTGTCTTCAATATATCTGCTTTTTTAGCAAGACCATTAGTTATTGTCTGCTGAGTTTCTGTATCAGTCCAACCTATCAAACTTCTAGATATTTTTAGAGACTAACACACATATTACTTGCAAATTTAAAGTATGACAGTCTGGTGACAAAATGGAATAGCGATACACACAGCAAGACTTGTTAGAGCCTTTATTAGTTACCTACAGAAGTAACTGGGATGGGAGAAAATGAAGTAGTCTTGGGACAGACAAGATTTCTTCTGCAGGAGTTTCCTTCCTCTGGCTGAAGAGTGCTTTGTGCTGAGAAGGGAAGGTGGTGAGTGGCTGGCTGTGTTTGTGGTGTTACAGCTGCAGTGTGTTAATCCTTGGCTAGAGTTTAGTCAGGGAAAAGAGAGACAATTCCAGAAATGCAAAGCATTTTCTGTGAAAATAGTTAGTCTGCCTTACTTAGTAAAATGCTGATTTCATTAAGGTATTGCTCCTCATTTCAGTGGTGATAAAAACACGAGCTGCAGCTTATTGCAGACCATGATTTCTGTTTCAGTCTATGAATTTATTCCTATGCAGCTGAAGGGTTTAGTAAGACAGTGACAGACTGAGTATGGAAGAGATATCATTCTCCAAAGATTTAATAGTCATTCAGTTTATAACAAGAGGACAACATGGATGTGCTTGCAATAATTGGGAATGACTAACTTTGTTTTTTTTCACATGATCATGTCTTCGGAAGAAATTTCTATGTGCAAGGAATAAGTAAATTCTTGTTGCTAAACACATGTAATTTATTGTGATAATTGTAACTGAAATGTAATTGTGATATTAATGCAAGTCTTTGTTGGGGTTCAGCAGTTGTTTGAGATTAATTACATTTAGGAAATCTCTTTGCATACCTCTGATAATAAAAACCCAGTAAAGATCAATGTTTGCATTAGAAACACATCTGTGTTGCATAGTGCTGAACCTGAGAAGGAAATAATTTTCTTCTTACCCTAATTTCCTCCTGAAACTAGAAAAAAACCCCAATCACTCTGATAGTTTTCTGTAGGCACATAGAAACAGAGATAGTAAATGAGTAGGACAGTAAAAAGTAAAGAAAACTCAAAATAGTAAATATTAATGTTATAGTATTATTGACCAAAAATAAAAAGTGACCTACAATAAGCTATGGAAACCCACATAGAGCAAAATGGGCTTCTAATTAATATCAAATTCCATTCCTTTTCCACAAGGAAGGGATTCCAGAATTTTATATCCAGTCTTGTGAAGGTGACATCCAAGATCAGAAGACAAAGTTCATAATCAATTTTATAAAATACACATGGGAGAAAGATGAGAGTGTTCCTTTCACATACAGTTTTTAAACTTGAGATTGCACGGTTCAGCATATCTATTTATACTCCTTTCAGAATGAGGAAGCAGCCAACATCATCCTGCAGCTGAAACATTCTTCTCATTCTTTCTCAGCCATCAATGCTTAGGTGAAGGCAACGTGTGACATCTTCCTAGTTGTAAGAGTGGAATCATTCCCTTTTCCATGATGTAACAAAATTTTTTACAAAAAAATTTTCTCTGGCAGCATGACAACTATAACTAACTAAAGGAATTGTGAATAAAATTTTAAGGAAAATTCTTGTCTTTGTTTTAATGCAAAAAGAATAAAACTCTCCAAATTTGTCATATTTTACTGAGTTGTTTTTTTCTTTTTCAAATTATGTGTTTTGTTAATGCTCCAAGGGTAGAACAGAATGTGGTGATGTTACAAAACAATGCCCACAAAAAGTCATATATCCACCAAAAAACCAAATCATAATTTCAAATGAAATTTTGAATTTTATTGTGTTTGTTCTATTATTCAGAACTTTCTAGGCCCCCCAAACTATCAGAAATTCCAATGAAACTGGGAATTTCATTGTTGCTCATCTTCATGGTTGAGTGACCATGGTAAGTGGGATATAATGAGGAAGAAGCATGAGCATGAAAAAAATCATTATTCATCGCTCTAATATCTGGCTGGTTTGTTGTCCATGTTGACTATCAGTGTAGACTTCTGTAGACTACAGAAGCCACTGAAATATTCACAATTGTTGTTGGGCTAACTATATTTTGCCTGACCATTTGAATTGCTCAGAGTTACTCTGACTTGTATTAATTCTCTTTCTCTAGCTATGCTTGTTGCAGGAGGGTAAACTAAACCACTACTGTTTTCCCATCAATTCTCTATCTTTATCTACATTTTTGATTAACAACAGATTATACAGACAGTTCATTTTTATAGAAACTGAAAGTGATTTTTGAGAGTTTTGGCTGATCACAGAATAATGACAAGGGAGGAAACACTCTTCAAGGACTCATACAATGAAGAACGGACTGCAGGCAAGGAATGATGACTACAGAAAGTACCTCAAACAAGAAAATCATCACTTCTTGTGCAAAAAATATAATTTCATGCAAAAAGACTAAAGTCCAGGTTCTGAGGAGGAGAAGCTGGGTCTCTCTTACAAGATCTAATGAAATATGTAAAACTGTTTCCTTTTAGCTTTACACATTGGATATCCAGATTTTTTTTTTTGCTATTTTTTTACATTTTATATGACATAATTTATGTTCTGTAGCCATGCTGGCAAGTAACTTTCTGTTTAAAAAAATTTAAACTGTATGAAGGAAAAATTGGATACATGCCACGAATTCTGTAATCAAAAAGCTGGATACAATTTGCTGCAATGTATGAGCTACATGCAGAATTTGAAAAAGGAGTCTTTTTGGATTTGAGTTTCATGCATTGTTTTACATTTGTGGCTTGTCCAATGGGAGTTATTAAAAAGTGCCTGTATGGGTGTGTTTTGTTTTGTTTTGTTTTGTTTTGGTATTTTTTGGAAAACAAATCCTTCTCCTCAAATTAACTCTGAAACTGGAATTTCTTGAGTTGCAAAATATGACAGCATTGCTGATGGCACTGCTCTGGAGGAAAGAGAGCAACATTCTCTGTGGCATTGATCTGCACGCAGGCTGTCATGTTTGCCTTGTTTTGATGTCCTCGAGAGTATGGAGGTACTCACTTCCTTGGAATGCAGACAGGCAAGTTGTCAAGAGACAACAGTCAATAACCATTCACCCTAGATTAAACAAAAGAAGTTGTTATGGACTGTCTGGAAAATGTAAGCCTTGTTTTCTCACGAGGTACTGTCCACCTTTCAAAGATGCAATGCAATGCATGTGCACTTAAGTCCCCCCTACCTACATCTAAGACAATAGATGACCTTGCTCTTTTCTTGTTCTGTTAGTGCTGAAAGCAGAGTCTTTTGTAGTGTATTCTGAGGAAACTTACTCACAGCCTAAAGACCAGCATAACTGAATACTTCTGTACAGCTATGTCTGTAGTTACATTTTTTTACCTACAGCACTGAACGGTATATTTCATTCTCCCTTATGGTATAAGTAATACAATTACTAATACCAAACCTGTTGCATATGTACAGAGACAAGCTAGCATTGCATTAATTTTCTTGATGATGGTGGTCATGCAATACATATCAGTTAACCCTGAAGGGTAAGCTTGGTTTACACCAGTGACAATCTCTGTGTGCACTCAGAGAATCTGTACCAGAAAAGGCTCTGCTTATAAAAGATCGCAAGTTTTTACAGTTCATAAGATTAAGCACAGGTATCACTCTGTTTGCTTTGGTTTGCTTCCTCCAAATGAAAGTTTTTAAACCCTGGATGCAATGTAGAATGCAGACAATCCTGGAGCCTCTGGCTTACAGCTACAAATGTTGGCTTCTGATGTCTTCCTGAAGCATAAAACATTCCCTCATTTCATTTTATGTGAGGACAGATATCTTATATCTATAACTTTTTTTTTTTTTTTTTTTTTTAAAGAAGGGAGTATTTTCTTAAATTCTCTTTATCTTTGTCCATATTTCTTCCTTTTTTATTTTTTATTATTCCTAAACTTTTTTACTGTGACGAGAAAAACTCTGGAGGAGCAGGTTCAAAGTGGCTGTCAAGAAGACTTTTTTCCCAAAGTAAAAGATGCTGACAGACAAAAGAACTATGTCATGAAAAATTTATAACCAAATTTCCCACAACAGAAAAGGGGCAAAGCCACCTCACATATTAAATTCCAAATCTTCCTGCATATCTCCTTCAGTTCTGATTCAGTGGCAAAATAACTTTCAAAATGTTTTATGGTCCAAAGCAGCTAAATAGGTGCATTTCTTATTTTAGTAAACTAAAATCAGAATTATACTAATATTCAGTGTGGTGACAGCAATATATTATCTTGTCAAGCAGGAGATCTGATTTTACAGGAATACGTGGTAGGTTAGAGAGAGGAGCTGCATGAAGGATGCATTTAATTACATAAATAATAATAAGAGTAATGACAAACTATAGAACTAGTTTTATACATAAGAAAATACATAATAATATGTGGATATACATATATATATTCATACAAGAACATATGTAAGCTGTCTGGTAAATAGCAATGCATATTCTAAGCTAATGTCTCATCTTTCACATACCTTGTGGGTCTTATTTGTATAAATGCATTTTTCAGATTAAAATAAACCATAAAAAACTTCTCATATTAAAGTAAGCTGTAAAGTGATGGGTTCAGCATTGGATGCAACATAGATGGATAAGAATTCGGATGTGCTTATTGATCTTATGTTAAGTGCGAGTCATTAATGTGATATGTCAGTAAAGCCAGCTAATCTGATTTAGGGTGTATCAAACAAGATATTTTCAGTAAAAAGTGGCAGTGATCCTGTTGCAGAAATTATTGGTGACAGCAGTAACCACAACGTATTCTTGTGACTCAGAGAGATGTACTCAAACTGGAATGGGTGAAGACAAAAGGCATTTGAGAGGTTTAGAAAATGTTTCATACCAGAAGACCACCAAAGAATTTGTTTTGGTATACCAAGAAAAAAATATTGCTGTACTTATAATTATTATTGCATTACAAATCTGAGAAAATGTTTTTAGTAGAGATTACTGCTAGTAAAAAACCTCGAGGAATGCAGCAAGTAAAGGCTTGCAAACTTGTGTTTTTCCCAGCAAGAGAAAACTGAGACTTGTGTATAGCTTGGGCATAATGAACACACAGAACTTTTGAGAAAAACCCCTCGATTCTTTAGCTTGTCCTGGTAGAGTTCAGTAAGTATATGGAAGGAATAATAATATTAGGAATATATGTTGTGGCTTGTAGGATCTATCAAGCTTCCTTCCAGATCCAGCTTCTGGTGGGTGTTTTCAAAAAATGATGTGAGAAAAGTCAGTTAATTTAAGGGTCAGTGGATTATCCCAAAATAGTTGGCACTTTTTAGAAGTCTGCAACATCTTCCCAATCTTGATGATTGTTTGATCAATCTTTTCAGTAAGTACAAAAACTTAAGGTTTATGTCAATGACAATTTAAAAAATATTTCTATTAAGATAAACGTGTATAATTCTTTTTTCAAACAACTATAATTTATAATACTGCATGCTTGTCTCTTGGTAAGTCATGGACTAAACCTCCTATATTTATGTAAAAAAAATTGCTTGTAGGTTTTGATCCCAGAAGCATGTGTACAAACACTTCCAGTAAACTTGCAGGTAGATTTTTACAGGTATTGGATTTTTTCCTTTTGATCTGATTATTGCAAATTACAACGATGTTAATGTTTTTGAGTTATCCTCAAAAAAAGAATAATTTCAAAGAAAGATGTTCAGTTTTTGTCTTTACTTTAAAATATTTATTTGGTTTATAATAACAAAAATTAAAATGAATAAGAAAAGTCTTTTTCAATAAAAGATCTGACAGCTCTAGCATAGAAAAAATGTCACTCTTCAGACTAATAAGTATTTCTTAAAGAAATTTTTCAACATTCATATATTGTTGCAGAAGACTTTATATGATACAAAAGAAAAATTCTTGCAGGAAAATATTATCCTGGTATAATTTTCTCCAGTTTTAATTGTGCTTTAACTGACTAATGAAGATTAACAGTGAAATGATTACACATAAAATTCTGCCAGCTGTGCTAACTACACCCATCCCCTCCTTACTCAAAAAACTGGGAAACTTAGCTGTTCCTAATTTCTTCCAGATATTTAAACTCTGTTCTTATTTATAAGTTGTAGGTTATGAGAGGGAAGGATGATCTTAAGTTTAGATTATCCTTTCCACAGAATTATTAAACATTAATTGCTGAATGTGTTATTAGGTTTAGGCAGGAAGCAGCAATCCTATTGAAGATTTCTAGTCCTTTATGTAACATGACAGGGGAATATTAAAACTTTCTAAAACTGCTTAGTTCCTTCTTGCCTCCATATGATCATATATAGCTTTTGCAAATTATTCCAAAGCAAGACATATACATTTTCTCTTTCCTGTCTTTAGATTATAAAGTTAGATTTCTTTTTCCATAAGATTCGGTAGTATGCAAAATACATTTGATGTTCCATAGAGTATTGGTAGAGTCATTCCTTCTCAAACAGAAAATCAAATCCAAGAGACAATCCTCTTATAAAAGAGAAAACAAAATAAAGCAGGGAATGAATGACTGCATTTTTATTGGTTTATGTGAATCTATTTTGTTATACATCTGTAATGTAATCCCAGATGCACCCTCTGTTCATTAGTTCACTGGTTTCTTGTAGTTACCATAACACCTGGGGTTCTTCAGGACATACTGAATTTTGTTTTTGCAGGCTTTGTTGATCACCTAACAAGGGCCTTTCATGTGAAGAGTAGGACTGGACAAAGCATGGTTACTCCTACAGAAGAGCAACATCAGCATATTAAGGCTGAATGTTCTGTGGATGAAGCATTAATAATATTTACCTAACATAAAACTCAACATATTCTTCACATAGATATTTTTGTTGTCTTGAAATACAACACTTTTGAGTTTAAGTTGGAATATTGAAAATTGATTAGATTTTCATGTAGGAGAAACTTTTTTTTGCTCTATTGCTGGACAACACCCTGCATTCAAATAAAATGCAAAATAATTTAAGGTAACTTTATATGCAAGTATCTCCTATTGATTTAAAAATCTGAGCTGGAAAAAATACAGAGTAGATATTTAAAATGCACATGGTGCATGAAATTACTTCACATTATGGGTAATACATGCCTTGTAGCAATTATGTCACTTATGCTTACACTAATTAAGTGTTGATGTGTGAGCACTAAGTTGCAATGATGTTGTTAACTAATGTACATAAATATTCCCTTTAAACTGTAATTGCACTTTGCCATAACTTATAAGAGTATATGCTCAGCTGGGTGTATGTGGTTCCATTACCTTAAGGAATGAATTACAAACTTCAGGCTGTCATTAAAATACCATGCTTGAGTTCTATCTTTTAACTTAAAGGTGAAAAAATCCTTTTATCTTGAAGTTTAGAATGTACAATACTGTAAGAAGAGCTTACATATTATCCATTTAAAAGTGTAGCACTGATATGCAGAGTCTGTTCAGACCACAGTGCTGAATGTCCCAAATCTACATAACTTAGTTCACTGTTTATCTGCGCTGCATTTCTCTCTGAAGAACAGAGCTAATCTTGGGAAAAACTGCAGTGCTCTACCCATCTAGTGAATGCAAGATTTATGATGGGCTAAGTTAGTGTTGTTTCATTTTTAACACTAGAAATCCAGTGCTTGCTCTGAAACTGAGGTGGAGGAAAATTCAAAGTGTGTGTTGCCCAGAATGGCCTTTTTAACAAGTGCAGCTTCAGTGCTGTGGAGCTGCAGAGTGATACAGTCATAGGAGACACATCGCAGGTCATTGCAAGCCTGACAGTAGCCAGTTTGCAAAACAGTTAGATAGCTTTAAAAAAATGTATGCCTCTGTGAGCGAAGAATAAAAGGAATATTGCTGTTCTTTATTGTGCATACAACAACATATATTGACTTCACTAAGAAGAGAGTGAGCAGAGAAAAAAATGCTCTTGTGATTAGAGGCAGTGCCAGCTGAGGTAAAAACTCAGTTCAAAGGGTCAAAGGTTAATAGTAAGCTGAGTTAAATCAGGCTGGTCACCAGTCAACAGCTAGGTTCTCCAGAGTCCAATTTTAGGGCCAATGCTCTTAAATGTTTTTGTAAATTATCTGGATGCTGGAACCAAATGTAACTAAATTTGACAATGCTGCTAAACTAGGAGGAGCTATGGAGGGTACCTAGAGGGTAGGGAGGTTTCACAGAGATATGTGGATAGCCTAGAATGCTGGGATGCCCAGGATTCTCTGCCTTGGACAGGGTAATCATAGTTAATGGAAAAACTGGGGAATGGGAGGCTGGAGGCAGCACTGCAGGAAGAGATTTAGGGGTTTGGGTCAATGAAAATGAGTGCACTCTCTGTCCTGGCAGACAGGGTGGCCAGCTATGACCTGGGTGCACCAGGCACAGCATTGCCAGCTGGACAATGGAGGTGGCTGTCCCACCCTTGTCTATGCTGGTGCAGCCCCACCTCAAGTCCTGTGTGTGGTTGTAGGCACATCAATATTAGAAGGACAGGATGTTAGGGTGTATTCAGAGGAGGGTGACCAAGGTGGTGAAAGGCCTCGAGAGCAAGAATTCAGAGGAGTGGCTGAGGGGACTTGTCTAGTTTGGCTTGGAGAAGAGAAAACTTCAGTCTACCACTTCCTCAAGGGGTGCAGTAGAGGAGGAGCTGCTGATCTACTCTCTCTGATGAACAGGAATAGGACAAGAAGAAATTAAATGAATGTGTTTCAGAGGAAGTTCAGATTGGCTATTATGAAAAGGTATTGCCTTCCTTCCAAAACCAGAGAAGATGAAACAGAATGAGTCACCCTCAAAAGAAGTTGACTGATGTCACTAATACAGTTTAGAATGCATAAAATCTTTCAAAAGGTGTGGGATCAAAGCTATTAATTCGTTTAAGAACATCTATAAGGCAGATATCTTGACAGGGGATAATGCATGGACTTCTTGAGCCTACAAAGTTGTTACATACACAGCAGAAGAGACATTGAAGTCAAGAGACAAGCCAGTGCAAGTCCTAAATCTATCATGGATACTGTATCCTCAGTCTTGTGGGAATGTGTTTCAAAGCTCATAGCAGATGCGCAGAAACTAGGAGTCTGTTCTGCCATGAACTGAAATATGGTGGATATATTATGAGGACCAGAAAGAACAAAAAATCTGCTTTTTCAAGACATTCACTGTTGCTATACATACAGAACATAAATTACTCAAAAATATTATCATAATTCACAATAAAAAGCCCCAAAGGTTTTACAGATCCAGAGAACATGAGAAAACCTAAAGTACTTATGTTTCTTCATTAGCCATGTCTCTGTTCTGATCTAGAAAATGAGTC
Source organism: Sylvia atricapilla (assembly GCF_009819655.1). NCBI lineage: Eukaryota > Metazoa > Chordata > Aves > Passeriformes > Sylviidae > Sylvia > Sylvia atricapilla. Next base: position 53,250,539 of record NC_089174.1, on the reverse strand, counting down.
CTTAATCTTTCTGAGGTTTTCAGGCCTGGGTAGTAAGGGCATTGCCTTTAATAATGTAGAAGAAATTTAACACTGGGCTTATTTTAAAAATCACTCAATGAAACAAAAAGAATTCCAACCAATTTTTACTGAGAAAGTCCACAAAGATTTTCTATTGTTCTGAGTTTTGATAAATTATCCTGTTTGGCCCTGATTAATCCAACCTGCTTCACTCACTTTAACAGGAGTTCTTTCCACTATGAAAAGCTCAATTATTCCAATAAACTTCAAAGATTTGCAGAAACTTGAAAATGGATTTAAAGGAAATCTCTTTCTCTAGAGGGAAGAGAGAAGTCAGCATGGGAGAGAGGAAACCTAGGAATGCACAGAAAAGAAATTTCATGGTGTTACATACTGTTGCTGCAAACAACTGAGCAGCCTGACCACCATGAAAACAGCATTGAACTTTGAGGCTTTCCTCCTGATGGCTGAATAATCCTTGTATTTTACTTGGTCCAATGTACTGATCATGTTCTATTTCTTGGTGAAATCTGTCTTTGATTTTTACTCCTGAGTGTGCTCAAAAGATGTTAAGGCAGCTGCAGCCTCAAAGAATTTTGGCTTTGGAGCATCCATACCAAAATTTAGGCTGAACTGCATAGAACACAGAGTAGCAAAAACCAGGAACAAAATGTAAAATGTTGACTTAGGGGGAGGACTGCATCTTCTCTGGATTTTTTCAAAAAGGAATGATTGTCAGAGCCTAACAGCTCAGCAGAGGAGAAACAGGCCATAGTTCTCTCCTTTATGGACTAAGCCACTCAAGTTCACAGAACAACTTACTCTGTGGCCATATCAACAGAAAAAGAGTGGATAAAGTCATGGCTAAACCTACCACATTTCTTGCCCCTTTGCTTCATTATTCTACTCTAAGTCTGGCATCCAAACTGGAAAAAAGGCTTGTATGGGAAAAATTAATCACATAAGTGTTATCATGATTGAGCTCAAATTTAGTTATCTCTCTATATAAGCAAATTCTGTTCTAAATAAACATGCAAACACTTAATTTTAAAGTTCTGGACAGTGAGAAAGGGTCAATTCATGCAAGAGGAGAAGCTGATCAAAGCTAGCTAAGGGAAAGCTAGTGTTTTGCAAGCCTATCTGTCATGAATATTTGGTGCATTTGTGTAGTACCTTGTGTCTGGTTTCCACTGTCATCAGGTGTGAGTGCTATGATATCTGTTGCTGTTAGTGGTTTATCTCATACCACAGCAAACGACACAAAAATATGACTAAACTTACGCAGCTGTCCTGGCTGCTACCGAATGCATGAAGTATAAATTGCAAAATGCCAAGCACTTTCTCTGCCCCTGCCAAACAATCTCATCAGGCATAATGAGATTTCTGTTTACACTCTGTAACCTCATGTAACCTGGACCAATTGGATTTGTATTATCCTTGTGAGGGCTGTGTGGTCCTTTCATTGGCCTTTTTGCCCTGAGGTGACTTAAAAACACTTGCTAGCCTGCTTCCCAAATCTTTTGGGTCACTCTAATCACCCAGGCACCTAAGCAGCCCAAGTACAGGGGAAGCCTCAGACAGTTTCTAATCCACCCCAGTGGCCTGGATTTCTGCTCCAGCTGCTTATTCCATATCATTCCTTCTGGGTCGGCAGTGAGAAGGAGGAGACCTTTGTTATACATTTCATAAACCAGATATTTGGATTTTGCTGTGCTTACCAGGCTCCTTCATGTTATGTATGGTGTGCAAAGAGTAAGAAAAACAAATGCATCTTTTGCTTCCTATACCTGAATTTTGTCTGCCTCTCTTTTCACACTGGCTTGGACCAGTAAAAAATATATTTTTTCACTTTACTTATTTGTCTCTTCCAAAGACCATTTAGAAATGAAATAAAGGAAAAAGTAAAGTTTTGTTTTGTTGGGTTAAAATACTAAGTAAGCCTCTACAAATTCAGCAAGATCCAAGGTTGAAAGACATTGCCTCTAAACAAGCACTAGTCACAATTAAGGAATTTAACAGCAGCTGCTAAAAGACATCTAAGATGGTATATCATGATTTTTAATGACAAAGAAGTATCTTTGAAAATTTCTAAACATTAAATTTTCCAAAATTGAAAACAGTAAATATTGAAGTACGGTAAAGCAATGGACAAAGGATCTTTTGCTGGTGCCAGAGAAAAGTGATGGGAAGGATCTTTGTAATTACATGAAGAGATGGTTTTTCTGGTACAGCTACATGTGGGCCATTCAGATGTGTATTGATTAGATGCCTTTTTTGGTCTTTCATTAAGAACTCAATTACCTAAATATTAGAAACTCCAGCCTGAAAGAGACTTTTGGGATAGGGAGAAGAAAGAAAAAATATGTGCTTAATTCAAATGTTTTTACTTATCCATATTGGCAGCTCTCACAATTCTGTAACCTGTAATGTTTTTTTCTGTTTCCTTCAGAGTTTTTATATTATAAATGGAAATGCTTTGGTAGTTTCATTTTGAACAAGCTATTATTGTAATTTTTTCTTTTTTCTGGTTCTCTAGTTGAAACACAGAGAACTAACCAGCACCTTTGTGTCCTCTCAGTGTTTGTGTTGGGCTTGCTCAGCAAAGGATTGAATACTCTGGCCAGATCATATCATGATTCGTATGTTCTATTTTGTATGTGACACCTCTGCTTCCTCTGCTGAAAAATTGTATAGTGACACTCCCTTTTCAGCCTGTCATGCTACATTACAACAGGATGTCAAAGACAATATCCCTTCATATAAATGTTAAACCTCTCAATCTCTGTTTCCTCTCATTCTTTTTTTCCAATTCTCTCTCTTTCTTTGCTCAGAAAGAGACTGGAATGAGTTTTGCGGCATCATATAAAAAGATCTATAAAACTAATGAAGAGTCATATTTATTTCCTTTGCTCTCATCACCAGCAGAAGTTTGGCATCTTAAAAAAATTGCAAAGACTACCAGAATGTTGGTAATCTGGCTAGAAAAATTAACCATATTGGGCAGAAAATCAAGTTACTCCCTGTCTGAAATGGAAATAAAACTGTGTTATGCCTGGCTATTAAAAATGTTTTCAGATAACTTTTAGCGAGAGTTTTGAACATTTAACACCGTAACTGTCTGAGAGATCAGGAGGTGTTTGAATACTGAGAACACATTTCTCAAAGACATGTCAGTGGAATCTGAAGTCAAGCTTCTGGTTATGGCATCAGGAATGATCCTGACTTTACTGAAGGAAAAGCCCACCCATGATTTACAAAGAATCAGAAAGCTACCACATTTTTCTGTAGTGGTGAAGAAATGTTTGTAAAATGCTTTGTTATTTTTCACTTGGTTGCTCACTTGTCAAAGTTTCTTTGGTGCTGCTCAATAGTCTGTGGAAAAAGGTCTGAATCAAAGCAAATATATGGCACCATGGGTAGGTACTGTGTCACATCCTTTGGTCATCTTCCCTGAAGCATTTGCAACAGTGAAATTGCAACAATAATTGCTGCTCAATATTACCAAAATTTCTGTGCCTTTTCTGTGTTTCTATTAATTAGAAATATAAAGTGAAATGATGAAGTCTTTGCTGTACATTCAGAACAGCCTCTACCTAAGCTGTCTTATTCTCTTGTTGTGGTCTTTGCTGTCTTTTTCCCCTGAAAGTATTTATTTTAATTTTCTGAATTAGAGCTTTTATCATTCACTCTTTTTTGACATAAAACTATGCTCAACTGACACGAATGAACCTATAAACTTTGTTCATGCTGTCACATTTTCCTGCTCTCGTCAGAGAAAAGTGAGCAATCTCCGGTGAATAATTTGTTAAATTTAGCCTCTTTTTCGTCTCAAACTATATGAGTTCCTCAAATGCTTCTATTATTAGACAATGTGGCACAAACACTCTAGGCTGTATTCCATTTAGTGAATATGAATATTCAAAATCTGAGCTATTTAGTTTGGTAGAAAAAGGTCAGTAAAAGGACAGCATAGTATTTCATTATTATTTTTCAAGACTGTCTTAGCCAGTTAAAAGCTTAGGTTGTCATTGTGGTTGTTATGGTGAAGAGTGAAATTAAATTTCTTTTCTAGGAAGCATTGTTTATGTGCTATTAACATTCCTAAAGTAATTGCTTTGTTGACTTTTTACCCCGGGTTTCCTGAACACAACACTGGTAGCTGCAGCTTGTATACCTAACACAGCCTATTCAAGTTTTTTTGAGTTTCTCATTTGTACATTTTTTGGTTTGTGTGGAAGCCTGATTTCCATCACCTGATGTATGGAGATTTGGGATATTCTTATTCCAAGACTCAAATTAAAGCACCGTAATGATGATTATTTTATGACAATGTTGTAAAACTATATAAAAAGTCAACACAAATTGTGAAGGCAGCTTAGCTCAGTGGGAAGATACATATTTTTAAAAAATACTTTTTATTCAGAGAAGGAGACTGCTGCATTTTAGCTTATGCTTGCTTCTTTATCTTTCTCAAGCAATGATTACCTGGAAAATGAAGACTTGAAGAAAACTATTCCACAACTGCTCAACCTGTCATATTTGTAGGAACTGAGATCTAGGATTTACTGTACCTATTTGAATAAATACAATTGTTGTCTCAGTTGCTCTATTTAGTGAGAAAAATGAATGCTGTGTTTGCAGAACTATTTGATTTTTTCTGTACAAAAAAAACTGGAAACCATGTTCCTGCATTTTACATGCATTTGACTGCTGTAAGATATTCTGTAAATTACAACTCTGAAAATTCTTTCCAGCTCTCTTTCCTGTCACTTGACTGTGGGAACATGCCCAAGTTCATTGACATACTTTATTATGAAGAAGATAAAAAATTTTTAGTTCTGCTTTTCAACTTGTTTAATCTGGGAGGGAAATGAAAAAAAACCCAAACAACTGGCCAACCAAAACCCATGAAGACAGGTATCCCTTGAAGTTCTAAACCATCTGCAGAAGACCTGAAGATGAAATCTAATTTGTGAATGAAATCAGTAGCCCAGCAGAAATGCATCTACACCAGTGGACACAGTGTGGGTAAGAAACAGGAAGAGCTGGTGTGCAGCAGGAAATCCATGGCGTCGTCACCACCATGGAAACACAGTGCCCTTGACTTGCATGACTGGCGTGCTGCACTGGATGGCTGCAAGTTCTTCACAAGGGAGGGGCAAGGAGGGAGAGGTGTTGGGCTGTCTCTGTCCTTAGGAAGTGTTTCAATTCTACAGTGCTCAAGGCTAGGGATGATGTGGTTGAGTGTCTTCTGTGTAATAATTAAAGTGGATGTTGGCAAGGCAAGTATTTTTAGAAAGAACAGGTCAGGGAGGTGAAGTGGTGGAATTCCTCTAATTCCTCTTTATGTGAGAGAGCAACTACACTGTGTCAAACTTGGTCCAGGGACAGGCGATGAGTTGAGAGCTTACAGGTAAGTATTAAGGAACAGGGTGAAATGGGTGACACTGTTGTGGATGTTTACTACAGGCCACCTGATTAGGAAGAAGCTGACAAGGATTTCTATGGGCAGCTGGAAGCAGCCTTGAGATCACAGGCCCCAGTTCTGGGGGACTTCAAACACCCTGACACTTAGGTGACACTTAGTTGTGTTGTTAGGACAACATGACTTGGCAGACACAGTCCAGAAACTTCCTGCAGATTTTTGTTAATAGTTTGTGATGCAAGTGGTGTAGAAACAATGAGGAAGGATGTGCTGCTGGACCTTGTACTAGCAAACCAGGAGAGATTGCTTGAAGACATGAACATTGGTGGCAGCCTTGGCTGCAGTGACCACCATATGGTGGAACTCAGGATCCTGTGTGGAGGAAGCAAAGCAGTAAACCAGGACTAGATCCCTGAACTTCCAGGCAGCTAACCTAGGTCTCTTGAAAGACCTAATTAGAGGAATCCCATGGGATAGGGCTGTGGATAAGAAAAGGATCCAAGAGAGCTGGACAACTGGAAGTGTATCAGCAGCATTACATAAGCACCAAAAGGAAAATTATGGAAAATATAGTGAAAAATTATGGAGAAGAGGAGAGGTGCCTGGTGACTGGATGAAGGCAAATTTTACTCCCATCTCCAAAAAGAGTATGAGGGAAGAACCAGGAAACTACCAGCTGGCCAGCCTCACCTCAGTTCCTGGAAAGGTCATTAAACAGATAATTCTGGAGATCATAAAAAAGCATATAGAAGACAAGAACGTTATCAGGAGTACAGGAGTAGTCCAGACAGATTCTCAAGAGGAAATCATGCTTGACTAATCTGATAGACTTCTATGGTGGCATGACTGGATGGGTCTACAGTGGAAAAACAAGTGTATGTTGTCCATCTTGACTTCAGTAAGGCTTTTGATGCTGTCTCTCATAATATAGGTAAGCTCAGGAAATGTGGATTAGAAGAAAGGGCCCTGAGGTGGATCGAAAACTGGCTGAATGGTAGAGCTCAGAGGGTTGTCATCAGGAGCAGAGTCCAGCAGGAGGCCTGCAGTCAGTGGTGTTCCCCAGTGATCAATATATTTGTATAATGTTAGTACTTTCTGTTTCTACTTGAAATATATAGACTAATATAATTAGGACCCCATTTGCCTTCTTTCTTAGGAGGATATATTGGAAGTATAACATGAATTGTCCTCATTAATTAATAAAGGTATTTCCACTCTTTGGTTGCAGCAATATTGTAAGCAGAAGTTTCTACTAATCACTTTGCCATTCTGATACTAAATTTTCTCCAGATCTTATGCACAAGGCTACAAAGGGATATGCTGAAGGGAACTTTCCAGCCAGAGTGCAGAGGCCTTGAGGTAAAGGAAAAAAATTATCTGTGAAAGACTGGAGATGTTCAGGAATTGTAGCTCTACAAGTCCAGCAGCTTAGGGAGAAGTAGAGTGGGCCTAGCTCCAAACCCCCCACTCAGGTCACAACTCCTGGGAAGTAGTGATGCCTTGGGAAGGCTGACCTGAAACAGAGACTGGACAGAACTAGAGCACAAAGTAGATATTTATTGAAAGGCCTTTAGGATCCACCTCAGGCAGGAAAAGAGCCTGATCAGGAATACACCCAAGGTGGACTAAGAATGGTCACAAAATGGGCAACTGGTCACAAGGTCTTACACTTTTAAAAGTTTTGGTCCATTTGCATATTGGGGCTTAATTGTCCAATTGCAGCTTTGGGTTATGGGGTCTCATCCTTCTTGTTTCTTTCTTCAGTCCACTGTGGTTTATGCTTTTGGGCCTGAAAGTTGTCCTTGGTCTTCAGCAGGGAAAGAATTTGTTTTGTCTCCCTACTCTATGAAGAAAGCTTACTAGCACTTAATATGAAATCCAGAACTATAGCCCTAGGCAGCATAGAATTTGAAAAACATGAAAGTTAAAACTTAAGGCATCAATAGTACCCTGGATTTCTCTCTGGTGGGGGTGGGCACCTAGTATCCATGACAGCCACCTCTACAAAGCACTTGCTAGTACCCCTGCCTGTGCTGGAGAATTTGTGTGGAGCCCCAATGTTTTTGGGAATACCAGCTCCTTGGGCAGGGTGTTTTGCTCAGACTGGGGTGGGGAACTTGCTGCTTTGTGTTCTCTTGACACTGTAGCCTGTGGGGTAATAGAAAAAGGGCAAGTGACAAATCTTATTGTCAGCAGAGAGAAGGAGGGGAAAGATATCCCAGTGATACTTGAACCACCAGAGAGCTGTTGTGTATCTAGTCCATGATCAGTATGTTCTCCACAGAGAATGGCAAGTTGTGGGGCTATTTTCATCTGCTGTGTGGGTCTTCAAGAGAACATATCTTGTGCAGGTCTTAGCACCATTCCTCTTTGGCAGTTCAGATTGCCCTGTCCAATTGAAAAGCTGATAATAATTTCAAAACTAGTTTGCTTAGAAAATGAGTTAAAAATGGCTCCTATGACTACATTTGTCGCCAGATCCTTCTGGTGTTTTAAATATTTTTTTATCCTTTTTTTAAACTGTGCTGTTCTGTTTCATGCACTGTTTGAGTGACCTATACAAAAAAACCAGGTGAAGCTAGTTAGAAAAAGGAAAACCATTAAACCAGCTGCAGAAGAAAATACTTTCAAGTGTACAAAGCAAAGAAAATGGAAGCGTGATTCTCTCTAGTGTCTTTTGATTCTATATACAATTGGAATTATTTGTAACAGTAGGAGTTGAAAAGCATGTAGACAGATTTTTAAGATCATGGTGTCTCAAATAAAGGGTCTTGAACTCCATAAAGAGACTTGAATATGACCAGGTACAAGATGTAGACAAAGAAAAGAAAAAGAAAGACAAAAAACGGAAAAAAATTAAGAAATAGTACAAGTCTCTAGAGGCCAGAGAAATAACTAATGCAATGCTCCAATTACTTTTGAAAAGGATCTGAAAGAATTGCAGGAAATTAGACCAGTCAGTTTGATATTGATTTTTTAAGTCTCAGAAGTATTTTTAGAGGATCACATGTGGATACACTCAAAAACACAGTTTGTGAATACAAAATCTGTGTGGCATAAGGATAGGGTAATAAGGTTTAAGTAATTTGTTTATATGAATTTGCATATATCTGTTTTAAAAATACTGCCATGTGAAACAGTGAGAGAGCAATAAACAATATGAAACAATTCAACTATCTGAAAAAGTCTTTTGATTTCAGAACTAAGTTATGAAGTCCTCAGAATAGCAGAGAATATGGCAAGTACAACTGACAACTGAATAAGGCAAAGAGAAGAATAGATGTCTTGTCTTTGTCTCTTGCAGGAATAGTTCCAGTTAACAAGACATCAATACCAGAAAGCTCTGGCATGCAGCCAATATGGTTTCAGAAGCTCTTGGTGATCTTGTGTGAAGGATTTGCCCTTGTGTGTCAGGTACCAGAGTACCAGAAAAATAGTGCCTTTTGTTTCAAAGGATTGAGAAAAAATTTGCACTAGAGAAAAAACCATGCACCTAAAACAAGTTTTCTGATATTAAAAGCATTCAGCTTAATGTGCGGGCTATGCATATGGTTGGTGGAGCATGGAGAGGAGAACTGAAGGAAATAGAAGCGGTAGAGAAGCAAGTGCATAAGAAAAGGATGGATCTGAATGTGTGAATGATGTAATTATTTGGTATTTGCATAAAAAGAATATGTGGCCTTAAAGAATTTTTGGAAGCAATGCCCAGGTCTTAATAGGTATGGCTGTGAGCAGGGAAGAAGGGCATAATCAGAGGAATCATTTCAGTGAAGTGTAAGACCCCCTGTAGGGATTACAATGAGGCACATATGTCTGATATAAAATTCACTTCTGTATGCTGAGAGCAATGAAGAGAAGGTTTATGTGCTTTTAGATGCTGATGGATTAGAAGCCATAGGACTCTGTACAAAGATGAGAAAACAATTCTGTCACATACATAGATAGTATGCTCTACAGGTAATATTCAAGTCACAAAACTGGGATGAAGATCTGCATTTTAAGCATTCCAAAGCTTTACTATGTAGATAGAAAACACAGAAATTCAGAATTTAGTTCCAGTTTTTCAAACTCAACCAAGAATCAGTATTTCTCTAATAGCTGGGGAGCACACAGGACTGTGGTGATGACAAGTGTCACACACCAGTAAGTGTAAGTTGATGTTCGTATTAACTTTCTACAGCGTTTGTCATCAGAATAATTAGATCATTCTCTTCAAATAGATTCATAGAATGGCTTGAATTGGATGGGACCTTAAAAACTAGCTTGTTCCAATCTCCCTGCCATAGGCAGGGACACCTTCCACTAGACCGGAGTCCCATCTAACTTGTCCTTGAACACTTCAAAGACAGTGGATGCACAGCATCTCTGGGCAACCAGTGCCAGTGCTGCATCACACTCACAGAAAAGAAACTTTTCCTAATATCTAATCTAAACCTGCACTCTTTCCATTTGAAGCCATTCCCCCTTGTCCTGTCACTACATGGTCTTGTATAGAGTCTCTCTCCATCTTACTTGTAAGTAAGTACTTGTAAGTAAGTACTTCTACTGGAAGGCTGAGATTAGGTAATCTCAAAGCCTTCTTTTCTCCAAGATGAACAGTCCCAATTCTCTCAGCCTTTCCTCATAGGAGAGGTGGTCCATTCCTCTAATTGTTTTTATGGCCCTTCTCCAGACTCTTTCCATGTCCTTCTTGTTCTGAGGACCCCAGAGCTGGATACAGTACTCCAGGTGGAGTCTCAGCGAAGCAGAGCAGAGCAGAGCAGAGCCGAGCTGAGCAGAGCAGAGCAGAGCAGAGGGGCAGAATCCCCTCCCTGGCCCTGCTGCCCATGCTGCTTTGGATGCAGCCCAGGACACGTTTGGCTCTCTGAGCTGCGAGTGCTCATGGCTGGATCATGTCCAGTTTTTCATCCACCAGCACCCCCAAGTCCTTCTCCCCAGGGCTGCCCTCCATCTTTTCATTCCCAGCCTGTGTTGGTACCTGGGATTTCCCCAACCCAGATGCAGCACCTTGCACTTGGTCTTGTTAAACCTCATGAGGTTCCCATGGGCACACTTCTTGATCTTGTCCAGGTTCCTCTGAATGGCATTCAGCCCTTTAGGTCTGGCAACTGCACTGCTCTGCTTGGTGTCATCTGCACTTTTGCTGAGGATGCATTGATCCCTTCGTCTGTGTCATTAATGAAGATATTAAATAACACCAGTTCCAATATGGACACTGAGAGTCTTGTCACTGATGTCCATCAGGACTGTGAACCATTGATGTTTACTATCTACATGTGATTGTCTAGCCACATTCTTATCCTAACAAGGATATCCTTATATCAACCCATCCAATTGATCTCTCTACAGTTAAGAAAGAAAGATGTTGTGCAAGACCATGTCAAAGGCTTTACAGAAGTCCAGATATAACATCTTCCCTTGTCCACTGATGTGGTCACTCCATCATGGAAGACTACTGGGTTGGTAGGGCAGGACTTGCCTTGGGTGGAACTGCACTACCTCTGATGACTTCCCTGTTCTCCCTCTGCCTTACCAGAGTGTCTAGGAGGATCTGTTCCACGATTTCCGAGGTAGAGAGAGAAGGCTGACAGGGTAGTTGTTCCCAGGGTCCTCCTTTCTACCTGTTATAAAGATGGGTACAAGTTTATGCTTTTCCAATCCCTGGGGACTTCACCTAAATGTCATTACTTTTGAAATGTTGGAGAGAGTGGCTTAGCAACTACATCAGCCAATTGCCTCAGGACTTTGGCATGCATCTCATTGAGTTGAATAGACTTAGGTCTGCTCATGTTCCCTAGATGGTCCTGAACCTGACCTTTGCTTATGGTGGAAGAGACTTTGCTGTTCCAGTCCCCATCCTGCTGTCCACACACTCAAGAGTCATGGGAAGAGAAGTGGCTATAGAGACTGAGGCAAAAAATAATGTTGAATACCCTGGCTTTCTTATAATCTGTTTCTCCAAGTTTACAAGAATTTTTGTCCTGCATATGGAATAGCTAAAGTATTCTGAGCTATATATGCAGCCACTGTTTTAATCTAATTAACAACCTGACCTGGACATACTAATTAAGAGGACAGAGGGTAAATGCAGGCAAATCATTGACTTCTTTGGGAAATATCAGTGCTGCATGTGAATTCAAAGTGAGTACTCCTAACAGGTTTGTGTGGCCTATGACACAAAAATCAGCTGAGAAAGAGGAGTGAGAATATGTGGGAGAAACAGCCTTCTGGAAAACAAAGTCAGAGAAGGTGGGGAAAGAGATGCTCCATGTGCTGAAGCTAGGATTCCCCTGCAGCCTGTGGTGCAGACCATGGTGAGCTGTGTGCCTGCAGCCCATGGAGATCCATGGGGATGCAGAGATTCACCTGCAGTCCTTGATGACTAAGTTTCAGAGCAGCTGGATGCATGATGAGGCTGTGACCCTGTGAAGAGAGAAGCCTGCACTGGGGCAAGATGCAGCGAGGATCTGTGTGTCCAAGAAGAGAGAAGCCCAAGACCCAAGGACCTTACTGGCAGGACCTTGGAGGACCCATAGTGGAGCAGTCTCTTCCTGAAGGACTGAATTCTGTGGAAGTGACCCACATTAGAGCAGTTCATGAAGAATGACAGTGTATAGAAGGACTCACACTGGAACAGTTAATGGAGGACTCTGTGCCATGCGAGGGACCCCATGCTGGAACAAGGAAAGACTGTGAGGAGGAAGGAGTGGCAGAGACAATGTGTGATGAACTGGCCACAGCTTCCATTTCCCATCCCTCTGAGGTAAGGAATTTGAGAGCCACCTTGAGTCCAGGAAGAAGGGACAGATTGAGAGAAGGTGTTTTGAGATTTAATCATATTTCTTATTATCCAACATTAACTCGATTGGTAATACACTTTTTCCCCATGTTTCATAATTTTTTGCCTGTGAGTGATGTTTTTCTCTCCTTAACTTGACCCATGAGCCTTTAATTATATTTTCTCCTCCCTGCACCCCTCAAGAGGGCGTGATAGAGTCACTAGGGTGAGTACCTGGTGTCCAGCCAAGGTCAACCTACCACCGTGCTTGATGCAGTGTAACCATTTTCTGTAGCCATCTGTCTGTCTCTCTTTTCTCTGAAAAAACCCTGTAATTTAAAGATATATTTTTTACTTGATTTGCCTTGGTTGAAATAGTAGCTATCTGGTTATAGTAGCTAATTTAATGAGATTAGGTAATGCTTTTTTCTACATTTACAGATGGCTCCAGCCTCAAATGCCTGGAACCTTCTGTAATAATTTTAGTTGCTTTGTGCTGGTGTTCTCTACTTATTCAAAGTGTGATGAACTACACAGTTAAAGGATGCCTGGCAAGAGCATCTTCTGTGTCATGTAGTTTCACGAAATCTAGTGCTGCACAGATACTGAAAGAAGCAGACACTGACATGAACTTGAGAGATTTCTGAACTTCTGAGATTTCTGAGATTTCATACTAGAATTTTTTTTTTAAAATTTCCCTGTGTGAAAGTAAGTGCCATGGACAGCAGGGCCTCGTGATCCCACTACATGTAACTACTTAAAATCCCATATGTAACCAGACTCACAAATTAAGAGACTGTGATGGTAACCAAGTTATATTTTAACCAGCTTAAAATTTAAATTTTACAGCTTAAAATTTATTATTAATCAGTCATATTCATGCCATGTTTTTTAGGCTTCTCCCAGATGACTAAAGGTATGGGAAACCCTGAGTAGCTGGGTTGTATGCTAGTGGCAAATTGGGATTTATATCTTTCTGGGTTGAGAGTAGTTCACACTGTGCTGCTCACTGAGCCCTCCAACCTGAGTTTGTTTGACTCGAGCCCAACCACAAAGTACCAAGTTCTCTTGCATCCAACCTCTCTCTTGTTCCATGGTTGTTGTACTGGTGCCATCTCCACAAATAGCAGGTTGCTTCCTGGGAGAGCATCTGCTCCTTCTCTTTTCTGGCCAGAAGCAGGGCAGGACACTCTGCTGTAGCCATACGTCACCCAGGAGGAGGAAGGCTGTTGATGAGACTGGTCATTCCCTGCATGGTTGATTCCTCACAGTCTACTACCTTCTGGTGTAAAATCATATCCAAAAGAGAAGTGCAATCAAAGCCTTACAGATTTTGCAAATCCTAGAAAAACAAACCAAACTAAGTCCACCTGTTTGCTTACTTTTCTCATCTGGTTGTTATGACTAGATTCTTTGTTGTCATCTTTTTGCAATACATAGCATGATGGTCTGCCTGTTCCCTTCTGTACTATACGGGTTCTGAAAACTCTTGTTTTATTCTTCAGGGATTACCAGAAAATCATTAATTGTTAAATCATTATTAAGTATATTATTACTTCTTAAGGTTAAAATATATATTATCCTAGCCTGATGGTCAGATTAGAAAAGGAAAATCAGAATATGTATGAACAACTGGTCAATGCTTCTGCAAGCAGAAAAAGAAAAAGCAGGAAGAGAAAGTAATCTATGTGTTTTACTTTATGCACATACACTCAGGTTGGGAGAAGGGTAAGTGAAAAGGTTTTTTAAGGTTCACATGTTGCACTCTTAATTTCCAAGACCCATTCTTCATCATCTGGTTCACTGCACAGTAATGTTTCAGGACATGATTCACATTTGTAATAAAAGCAGTTGTACCATCCAGGAGATCTGCCTCAGTTCATGGGCCCGTGTGCATTTTGGAGACTCAAGGCTGCTAAAAAGTGTCTCAGTTTCACCCTTATGCTGGCATACACTTGAAGGTCACCCTTAAGGGCATTTTGTACCCTTGTTCTTTCTTCCTGCTTTCCTCTTCCCAAGGCTGACCTGCTGGAGTGGTAGGAAAGTCAGCTTGTTATTCAGGCATGGTACAATAGGGACTCCAGCAAGCATTGCACCAAACCTGCATACCTAGTACTGCTGTAGTTCTTGCCCGAGAACTGCCTGACAGATGTGGAGTCAAGCACATGGCTCTGCATTTCTAAATTAGAGACGAGCGTCCCTGCTGAATTTCAGTCTGACCTGAAAGCTTAAGAGCAACCATATGGCTGCCCTCCATGGCTGAGGTCACTGCCTTTGGATTCAGTTGACTCTTCAGATTTGAGTAGTCTAATTAAATCTGACCACTTCTCCACATAGATAATTATCAGCCTTTCTATTACTCATGTTACTGGACAACATGCCCTCTCAATGACTTTATTCATTTCAGACAGGGACAGCAGGTGCCAGATGGCAAACTGATGCTGTGTGATACTTGGTATTTCTATGACTTGGTGCTTAGAGTTTCACCTTGCTCCTGTGCATTAGCCTGATGGGGATGATTGCTTTGGTTTGCTTTAATAAGCTCTGGAGCATGGGAAGTGATAGTGTGTCATTGATTTGGAGGAGCAGTTTAAAGGCAATGAACATTGTTACCATCTATAGAAAAAGGGACTAGCTGTAGCCTCTTAGAGTTGCAAGGAAAAGAACAGCCTTCAATTTCAACGAGTATATTAAGTGCTCTTTAGGTTAGGCTGCAATTTAGTAAAGCAACCCTGACTCCAGGTTCAATTATAAAGGCCACATTTTTCCTCAGAAGGAAGTTCAACACAAATAGGCGGCATTCACTGCTTACTGATGGCAGTAGCAGCTGGATAGGAAGCCACAGTGGCCACTAGAAGGTGCATTTTGCATTTATTTTAAGCATGCTGTGCAGCCAAAGACAATGGGTGGGGATAAGTCTGTTTTCCTTCTGAAACTGTAAATTACATGAATAAAAAGAAAAAGAAAGAAATTGAAACATGAACAGACAAAGACTTTGTTTATTTATTGCCAGGAGAGACCCATTGCGATTCAGCGCTGTATTTCCATGGCATCCCAGAGGCATAAACAGAAAATACAGGCTAATGCATTCACTTAGACAGAGATTTTAAAGTCTAATGCACAATCTAAGTATATATCACATATGCCCACTATTTATTTATTCTGTATATTGCAGTGAGATGGAGAACTCACTAGCTATTCCAGGGCTCTAATCCATTTACACAGGTATCTCCTGCAGATGTCCAGTACTTGTGGAGGATATATGTAGGTAGTGCTAGCTGGTTGCCTTTCAGATTCCTTTCTTTTCTCTTCATACCATTCTTGGCTGAATTTCTCTAGCAGGTCCCTTGACTTTGCTCTTCTTGATGGCAAAACCAGCTTTCAGGAGAATCTGGATAATCTTCTCTCCATTTTCAAACACTTCAGCTGCAGTGTTCCCCCACACAGTGATGTCATTGATGCACTGCAGATGTTCTGGAGTCTCACCCTCTTCCAATACAGTTTGAATCAGTCCATGGCAAATGGTAGGACTGTGCTTCCACCCCTGGGGCAGTCGATTCCAAGTGTACTGCACACCCCTCCAGGTGAAAGCAAACTGAGGCCTGCATTCTGCAACCAGAGGAATGGAGAAAAAGGCACTGGTGATGTCAATAGTGGCATACCACCTTGCTGCCTTGAACTTCAGCTCGTACTGGAGTTCCAGCATGTCCGGCACGGCAGCACTCAGCGGTGGAGTCACTTCATTCAATGCCCTGTAGTCCACAGTCAACCTCCATTCTCCATCCGACTTGCGCACAGGCCAAATGGGGCTGTTAAAGGGTGAGTGGGTTTTACAGACCACCCCTTGGCTCTCCAACTCACGAATCATTTTGTGGATGGGAATCACTGCATCTTGAACTGTTCTATACTGCCACCGATGCACTATAGAAGTGGCGATTGGCACCTGCTGATCTTCCACCTTCAACAATCCCACAGCAGATGGGTCATCCGATAGTCCAGACAGGGTGTTCAGTTGCTTAACACCCTCTGTTTCTACAGATGCTATTCCAAATGCCCATCTGAATCCCTTTGGGTCTTTGAAATACCCATTCCGAAGAAAATCTATGCCCAGAATACACGGGGCCTCTGGGCCGGTCACAATCAGGTGTCTCTGCCAGTCCTTTCCAGTCAGGCTCACCTCAGCTTCTAACAAAGTCAACTCTTGTACTCCCCCTGTCACCCCGGCAATGGAAATTGGTTCTGCCCCCACATGTTCCGATGGCACCAAAGTACATTGTGCTCCAGTGTCAACCAAAGCCTCATGTCTCTGGGGCGCCGATGTGCCAGGCCATCGAATCCACACAGTCCAAAACACACGATTCTCCCCAACCTCTACCTGGCTAGAGGCAGGGCCCCTCTAAGCCTGATTATCTTTCTTTCTTTCTTTGGACATATGTCCTAGAGGTTCCCTCCAGGGGATCAGACATATCATCATCGTCCCGGCTGCAGACAACTGGTGCTGCTCTCTGTTTAGTAGGACTTCCTCTTTGAATCCTACCTTCTTTCAATTTACGCACCCGTTGTGCCAGAGCAGCAGTGGGTTTTCCGTCCACCTCCTCATGTCCTCCCCAGCTTCACGCAAGAAGACCCAAAACTCGGTTCGCGGAGTGCGCCTTCTCTCCCCAACAGAGGTACGCCCGCGTTGAACACCAGGGTCTCTAATTTGAAAGGCCGAAATCTGGAGGAAGTCCTCCCTAATCTCTTTCCTGAGTTTTCTGTGATTTTCCTCTAATTTATCTCCCAATTTCTGCAGTCGTGTTTCCACAGCTGCAATCCTGGCCTGAGTTGGGCCATGTACTGCATCAGCATATGCTTGAAGCTTCCTTGCCATATCGAGCACGATTTCATGTGTCTCCTCCCGCTTCATTATTGCTAGAGCAGAAGCGTATTCAGATGGTCCAAGTCGTACAAGTTTTCGCCACATCATGGGTGTACATGGTACCAAGTCTGGGTTCTTAGTGTTTAGGTGGTCTTCCACTGGGTCTGCTGCATGTAGGGATCATCTGCACAGAGGTATCTTTGTGCCACACTTCCCAGGACTCGTTCCCAGAGACTGCAAGGGGTAGCCTCCCTCATCATTCCTTGGTCAATAACTGGATCATGTGACAGGGAGCCCAAATGCCTTGCTTCAGTGCCATCCAGAATTGTAGCTTCACCTGCAGCATCCCAGAGACAGACTAACCAACTAATTATAGACTCATCTGGTCGTCGGGTGTAATCCTTTCTCAAACCTCGGAGGTCCTTCAGGGAAAAAGCATCAATAGTGGGTCCTGATCTTGTGCCAGCTGGTTGGACATTTGATCTTAGGCCAGTTGGTCCAGCTGCCAGTCGGGTGTCAGTTGGTTCAGCTTCTGATTTTATATCAGTTTGTCCAGCTTCTGATTGGGTGTCCTCGGGAGGCCTTGAGGGCCCTTTACCTTCATCATCATCATCCTCTACTGGTCGATCAGTCTTTCGTGCTCTCTTTGCCCCGGCGACTGCCAGTGTCTTAGACTCCCTGTCTGGTTTAGCTGTTGGCCTGGAGCCCAGGATATTAGCTGCAGCCTGAGTGACTGGGGTGGTAACTAGCTTATCTCCCTGTTCCCTTTCTTTTATCTGCTGTCCTTCAGTATCTAGCAGAGTACGGTAAACATATGCCAGGGCCCAGCTCACAGTAATAATCCTTTTCTCCTTAGTATTACCACATCACTTCTCTTTCAAATACTTTGCCACCTTAGCTGGGTTCTGAATTTGTTCAGATGGGAAGTCCCAGACTGTAGGATCAGAAAATTCCTTTAAAATTTGGCCCATATCTTCCCATTTCCCACTCCACTCAAGATTTCTCTTTGTTGGCTTTACCCCTAAATCAGGAGTCTCATTAGCCCTTTTAGAAATCTCAGCTTTCATTTTATATAAACTGCAGACAGTATAGAGAAAACTTACTAGATTAAATGCCAGAAAGATGGTCTCTTTAACACTCGGGGAAACTGAACATTTTCTAATAGAGATGTAAAAAATTCAAAGGAGAAGAGGGAAGACAGAGCCTGAAAAAACTCTCCCCCTGCTTCTCCCCTAACAAACTGAATGCACCACCATAGCAACGAACTATACACTCCTGGAACAGATTTAAGCATCTTAACAGCCCTTCTATAAAGCATCACAAGCAAGCCCAGCCCAATGAATATTCTGGTTAGTGCCCCACGGCCCCAAAAACTACGTATTAGTAGCAATACCAGAGCTTTTTCTAAGTAAGGGAATAACCCTAGGTACCACAGAATTATTAAACCTCAAAAATCCCTGGGGACCAGAAATACTGGCAGGCTTTCACCCCGAATGACATTATAAATCCAGAAAAAAACATCCCAATACACCCACAAAACAACTAGAACCACCAATATTATTATTAAGGTTTTTCCAGTTTCTCTGGCTCGTTTCCCGGCCAACGCACCAAGAAATGTCCTGGTTTGGAATAAATTAGGGAAGAACCTCCAAAAGGAGTCCCCTAAACCAAACCTCCACCACCCCTTCCCCCCCCCAGCCCTGGGTTCGGGAAGGAAAAATACCTTGGAGGAAAAGTGGAAAAACCGGTTTATTGACAAAAATACACTCCCCAACACCGAATAGTGGGAAAAGATGGGTTACTGTGATGAGGAGGGTTCTGACGCGTCTCTGGCAGGCCCGGGACTTCTCCAACTTCTCGGGTCAGGTCAGGTCCGGAGCCGGTTCAAACCTTGGGCGGGGGGGGGAAAGAAGGAAGGAGGGAAAAAAAACCAAACAGAAGCAGCGGGGGGAAAGAAAAACGGTGGCAGGGGCAGCCGGAGAGCAAAGAGAAGCAAAGCAAAGTGAAGAAGGCAAAAGCAGCTGAGCTAGCAAAAGCAAGAGCCGAAACAGCAAAGAAAATAAAAAAAGAAAGAACTTCAGGCCCCCGCCCAAGAGGGAGGGGCCAGCTGCGAGACATAACAATCTATCCAAGATATGGGATGGATATATGGGATAGGAGGCAGCTCACCCAGAACATTCTCGTATCTGAAAGTATCTCTCTAGTGTTTCTGGTTAGGAAGCCCAAAAGCAAGTTCAAATCCTTTAGGACAGGATTCTGCTTAATGTGTTCTTCCTGGTGGGCCAAACATCCCTGCCTGTTTGTTGAGTGTTTCAATTTGTGAGTTCAAATGCGAAGGCTTGTGCCATTTCTCCCTCATTGGTTTATAAACATCCTTTCTAAAGCTGAACAAAATGCCTCAGCAAGATTATTCTTTCACCTTGCATCTCATAGTTTAGCTTCAGTGCATAACAATTATAAAAGGTCATTGTGTTAGAAATATCTCAACCACTAATATTTAATGGCACCATTCTTAAACACTGATTTGTTGTGCTATGATAATATTATGGAAGAGGAGTTGGATGGTTTTTTTTATACAGTTACTTATCTTCTCAGTTGAAAAAGGAAACTTAAATTTCTTGGGAAAACATAGCTTGGGTAGGAATGAAATAATACAGGGTGCTTTTCGAAGTAGACTCTTCTTTGTGAGATCCATACATTTGAGATGGCCAATGGAACAGAAAATGGAGAATGATTACACAAAGGAGAAAAAAGAGTCATGGGTCATGGAGATGGTCATGGAGACTATCCCTCTAGTCCAAAGGATTTCTTTTTAAATCCTTGGCAAAGAAACATATAAGTACATTTGAAAATAATTTGTTGTATTCTTTTCTTGTATTAGAGAAAAAAAGGAAATAAACTCAAGGGAAGAATAGACAAAAAATTATAAAAGAGCAAGTGGCAGGGTAGGAGGGAACACAAATGAAGAAAGAGTGATGTAAAAGGAGTTCTGTAAAAGTGGAGAAGAGAAGCCAAAAAGAAGTAACAATCATACTCTGAAACAGATCTAACAATTCTTCTTCACCCTTTCTTCTGTTAGCATATAACAGTGTCATAATAAAAACTCCTCTGACCAGAGCAGATCTGACTTGGAAATGTTTTATTTAAATGAACTTTATTTTACATAAATTATTAAATTAATTGTTTAAAATAATTAAATAAATAAATAAGCATTCCATTATGCATAGTATTTATTTGAACTGAAAAATATTTCTCTAGGATTTCTTCAGAAGATTGTTTTGTCCTTCTAGGGGGTAGAACCTTAGGAGAAAACAGTGCAACATAAAGCATAGTTTTCACATGGTGAAAAAGATGGCTCCATCTGGAACAGAATGTTATAGAAATAAGTATACTTGATAAACTTTAGAAACCAGCTTATAATCCAGACTGACTTTATTATTTGTTTTGTAAGGTGCAAACTGTCTCCTTTTTAAGCTAACAGGATTTTTCTTTGCTCATCTCTTGCATAATCTACTGCTGGATCAAGTGTGCTCTCATAAACATCCAAGACAATTCTACTGAAGTCAATTCCATCTGTGTAACTTAGGTTGTAAGGTTAAAGTTACACAGTAAAAATAGTAAAAAAAGTGATCTTGTACAATGACTTCCACTGAGATTTGTAACTGCAAGTGAGAACTGAGTCTAGTATTCTCTTTTCCGACAGAGCTGTCAAAGACAGCTCAGGAGAGAAGGCAGGAGCTTAAAACTAAACCTATTGAGTTCACGTGCAAAACAAATGGAAGAGCTTCAAAAACAAGTTTCAGAAGAGTAGCCAAGTTGCATCAGCATTTCCCTCTGGGCGCTCTGAAGTCTGATAAGGCTACATACTGCCTGCTGAAAGGTGAACACTCTCACAGGACCAACAGGGATTATTTTTGGTTCCGTGTTTACTGCCAAGATTCTGGAATTAGGAGGTGCTATCTTGAGCTATTTAGTACTTCTACCACAGCTACTCTTGCTACTACTTACATATAATGAAAATACTATCAGTTCGCCATGGATTTAATATTTGGGAATTAAATAAGTCCTGGAAGGGCTTCTATGCAAGAGCAGAGGGAGGAATATCTGGATCTGAAGAACAGATGTAGGTGGGGTATGAGACAGACTCTAATCTCAACAGACTAGGGGCCTTGGACAAGAAATTCCGGGTTTGAATGAGCTGCTGCTAGTGGCCACAGACCTTTTCTGCCTTTTGCTTCACGTCTGCAGTGAGAAACTGGGTCTTCAGGGAAAATCCCAGCGGACCCATCTTTGTGGGTGCTGATCACCACTTCTCATGCCTTGGTCCACCCACTGCTGTCTGAATACAAAGTTCCTGGCTCATAGTACCTAAGATAAGACAGATCCAATTTTGCTGATCATTGTGAGTTTTGTATTTGTGGGAGTTACTTCATGCAAACTGTGAGAAGGCTTGCAGTAGATCTGGCTTCCAATTTTTTTCTACTCTAAAATACTAGAGTATTTGAGAAGGTCAATTTAATGTTGATATGCAGAAGTGAAAAGAGTGATGACCCTATAGCTTAATTTCTAGCTTCAAATTGCTGGTCCAGGTCTCATTAAAAATTAACTAGTTGTTTAAATTTTACACAACAGTTTTAATTTATTCAAAGTCAAAGTCACAATATAAGTACCCTAGAAAAAAATCCAGATATGAACTTATCACAAATTTGTGATAAAAAGAGAGTACTTTTTACATTTTTAATGACTTTTTTCAAATGAATGGGCAACAGAGAAGATCAAAAGTTTTCATGTCTTTATATTCTTTTAATTATGATGGCTATGATTTTTTGCTGTCTCTCAAAGAGAAATGAATTATTACTACCACCTGCCTATTAAAACAGCCTATGTAGATTGGTTATTCAGATTATGTGTTATGCACTGTTGAATACTTAAACACTTGAAGACTAATATACAAGATAACATAAATTCTTGAGTTTTAAACTTCAACTTTTTTTCTCCAGAGATCATTTTATGTCACTTTTTGCTATAAAACTTAACATTACAGTTTATGCCCCAAATCAGATGTTTAGATCAGATAAATTGTGGACAATTATACAATATATTTAGGTTAAAGAGGACATTAAATTATACAACAATCTTGTATCCTAGATTTGCATTTCTCTTGTGTTCATATACAAGATCAGAAAGAGATATGAATGGCTGCTGTTTTCTGACTTCTCGCATTTGCACTAGTTTTGGCTGGGGCAGTGTTAAATTTCTTCATAATAATTAATGTGGAACTGTATTTTTGATTTGTGCTGAAAACAGTGTTGATAACTTGGGAATGTTTTCATTACTGCTGAGCTTTTTAAAAAAGTTATTAATCTGTCTTTATCTCAACTTATGAGCATCTGCACTTTTATCCTTCTGTTTTGTTTCCCATCACATGGAGAGGAAGAGTGGCTGTGTGGTGTATTCTAGGGTTAAACTGCAACAGCAGCCTGTGTATGGCATGTCATTGCTCAGTCCTTTATAGAATGAACGAGCTGGTTCCCTATTGTCAGAGACTAAAAGAGTTCATGCCTCCAACATTGCTATAAAGTTTTGCTCATTATAACAAATATCATATAAAGAAGCTATAACCAAAGCAGCCTCCCTGAAGATACCTGATAGGACTTTGGGGTGTCAGTCAAACCACGAAGATTAAATGAAGGAAAACCCCATTCTTTAACCATCTCAGGCTAGAAAAAAATAAACAAAGCTGAAGGAGAGGAATGCTTCCACAAGAAAGCCAAAACCAGCAGAGATTCTCCCCCACAGGCTACATTCACGGGACACTCACATGAGAGGTAGCTGAGGGGGTGTCTTAATCCACCAAAGGCCTCTCAAAGTGCCCCCCAGAGTCATTCCTGAAGCCTTGCACCACAGGACTGCATGTGATACAACAAACCCAGAGTCTGTTGCAAGAGACAATAAATTCTGGCAAATTTGGCAAATTCTCCCCCCTCCCCAGGGAGGTGCCTGGATTTTCCTACCTATCCTGAACATATATTTACCCACTGGATTGTACACATCTGTGAGGGACCTTCACCACCAAGAAGATCAGCTGGAGAGAATCAATGGAACATCACTGAGATCCATGGAGTGATGATATTTTCCTTATTCTCTCCCTGTCAGTCTCTTTCTGTCCCCTCCAACTATTTCTGATTTATCTTTCTCTCTCTCTCTCTCTCTTTCAAATCTACTATCAAATAAATGTCATGCTATTGCCAATGGCATATCGTCTCCTTTGCATCTTAATTTGGGCAGGGGCATTTCTAAGAACGTTAGTCATCAGATCATAACACCTATGGGACATTGTGATGACCGTCTGTGTGAATAAGAAAGATTAGATTTCACCAGGTTTCACCTCTATCTACCTACAGGGATTAAACTGTGATTTATATAATGATCATATCATCATAGGGTCACAGAATAAGCAGAGTTGGAAGGAGTCCACAAGGATTATAAAGTTCAACTCTTAACCCTGCACAGGACTACCCCAAGTGTCACACCACGTGCCTGAGAGCATTGTCCGAATGCTTCTTGAACTCTGTCAGACTGAGATTCTGAGTCAAGACAAGGCAAAACACATGAGTTAGTCACTGCTGGGCTTATTTCAGTCATAAAAATCCAGGAGCAAAAAGTGTTGTGGAACAGTTGCAGAGACACTATCAAATGTCAAAATAATCTTTTAATTGTCATACATTGAAAAGATACTAAAAAAATTTAATAGTTCTTGTCCTTGTAGAGTATCCCTAATTGGTGTTTGTTGCCCAAGTAAGTTAAGCTTCAGCTGATGTTCACTGATGGCATTGCAGTTTTACTGGTTCACATCTGTAAAAAAGTCAGTACTCTCTGTATTAATCAGTGCAATATTAAGTTTGGCTTAAGAGACATTTGGTTTCTCTCAGTTCAGATTGGAAAATACAGTTCAGAGATAAGGAGAAAGAAAAAGAAGGGAATTATGTCAAAACGTGAATGAGTAAAAATCCAATATTTTTATGTCTAATGGCACTTGCAAACTGTGGAATATTTCAGCTATTCAATACTTCCTTGATTATATCACGCTTGTTTTTTTTAATTGCACATTGATGCATTACACTAACATTTCATATGCTACACACTGCATTTCATGGTGACACCAAAAATTAAATCCTACTACACTAAGCTGTGGATCAGACAACAAAGAATAGTGTTATAGGAGTGTTCTTAAAATGCTCCATCATTAGGCAGCAACATGAGGAGCTCTTTTTATTTTGGTAAATGTGTTCATAAAATATTTCTCACTTTCACTGTTTACCACATTAATTTTGTATTTTATATAAAAAATTTAAACCCAAGCAAATATTTTAAAATAAATGACATCTCTGAAGTGCTTGAAAGGTGCCACTTGACAGTTTGCTGTTGACTTGCTGGGTAAGTAATAGCACTGGTAGCAACCTGAGTCCTTTTACCCCTTGGAATATGGAGCTGCAGGACACTGGGAGCATGAAATGAGACAGCAGAAGATGAGCCCTGTAGCCAGACTTCCCTCCTGCCAACGCCTCAGCTGGTGCATATGGAAGAGGAAGTCCATATGCATTGGGACAAATGACTGACAGGGGGTTACCTCGGGTGCTAGGAGGGCTGAGGCCCCCAGCTAAGCATAAGTATTTTGGTCTGGAGAGCAGATGTGAAGAGAGACAAAAATTGAATCTCATTAACCAAAGACACTGATATATACTATAAAAGCTACACAAATTATCATGGAGACAGAAGCCTCCTACACACTCCTTGGAAATGTGCAGGGCTTCTCCCACAAAGTTTGGACACATTTCCATGGATATTTTTCTGGAAATTGAGAGGAAGGGTCCTACATATGCCCCATCAGAAACTGGATGGTAAGATACACTGAATCCTAATCGATACTATTTCTTTGCTATTCCTAATACTGGA
This sequence comes from Sylvia atricapilla, assembly GCF_009819655.1. NCBI lineage: Eukaryota > Metazoa > Chordata > Aves > Passeriformes > Sylviidae > Sylvia > Sylvia atricapilla. The sequence goes on along the minus strand of NC_089174.1, from coordinate 53,225,522 downwards.
ACCTCAATCATGATCTATATTTTATCCAATAGTAGTATTTCTTCGTTTATCCTGTGTAGTAAGTCATCTGTTAAAATCTTATATCTGTTAGATTTGTGTCTATTAAACAATTAATTCATTTTGTAATAGACCTAATGGGCCATTATTAAGAACCTGCAATGAGAGTGGGTTTTGGCGTGCTGGCTGCCCCAGTAAAAGTACTGTCTACAGTCAGAGGCCTGAGTGAGGACAGAAACTTGTTTAAAACTCTCCTCTCCATTTGTAACAAGCAGTTCACTCAGTAAATGGCTGTGACTGTGCATTGTCCTTTTTCAAGGGTTCTGATTTAATCTGGAGCTCAAAACATGTTATCTTACATCCTCAGCACAAACTGTGCCATCTCATGGAAAGGGAAGCAGCTTGAAGGTGATCTGTTGCAGCATTCTTTATCATGGGTTGCTAATAACACTTGAGGAAAACATACCCCACCTACCTGTTTTTAAACACGAGTGCAGTTTGTGTCTGCTTATGACCAAAGAGAGGAATGAGGCCAATGATTAGGCTAGCTGGAAGATGATGGCTGATGACGTGTCAGAGAACAGACCATCTCACACAAAGGATCTGGCCATTCTCCTTCTTAGGCCTGGTGAAATCCAGGGGCACACGAAGAGCCACCAGAATCTGGGCAGTGGCAGGCTGTGTGTTCAACATGCCTCTGCCTTTCTCCAGGGAGCCTTTTCTGCCATTTGGCACATCCTGGGCACTCTGTTGCTGTGTGCAGGGAACCTCTGTGGAGAGGTGGTGGTGCAAAACCGTGATGGGGAGGGGATGAAGATGGAGAGCACTAAGACGATGATGATAATGGAGAAGGCAGGAGGAACAGGGGAAGTCAAATGCTGCCCAGACCTCCATGGATGGTCAACAGAAGCAGGAAGGACTGCAAAATCACAACATATTACCCAGTCCTCCATATCGAAACCATTTCCTGACACACTTAATATTTACTTACTCAGCAATGAAACATCTCAAAAGAAAGGGCAATGTTTTTTGTCTTGAACTTGGAACTGTGAATTAGCTATGATGCATTGGAACTCTTATAGGCTATCTTGGGTGTCTCCAATCAAAAGGATGAAAACCAGGAACATTTCTTTGACCCTGGGGAGTTGTGGCTACCATTGTGTGAATTTCTGTCTTAAATGGTTTGAAGAGTTTCTAGTACAAAAAATGTGCCAATCCTTTATATGGGGAATGTTAATATATTGATTTTGGTGTTCAGAGGGCAGAATTTTTAGTGGTTTTAGTGTAGCTGAAGTTTAATGAATTTCTTGTATTTCCCTGTCTTCACTGTTTTCAACTCAGATATATAAGGATGTCATTTCTCATAATTTTAACATACAATTTTCTGCTTTTATAAAGGTTCCATACTTAAAAAGAGCAATTAATAATCAAAAGAACTTGCTTCTGTGCAAGGTGAAAGGATGTTTCCAGTGCACCTGCCACTATGTAGTCAGTTTGAGTAAATCCCTCCATTGCATTCCCAGTGTTGCTGCCCTAAAATTATGTGCCAACCTGGGTTGGTTTGGTACATTCATTATGAAAAGAAATTTTTCTTTAAAACTTAACCTGCTGTCTCCCATCATGTAACTTATGTTTGATCACATGATACGGGTACAAATCAGATATCTAACAGCTGATGTGTCTTGTAAGAGTGAGTATCAATATCACTGTCTGCACATCCAGTTCCTGGGGGTTTTGAAATCATAATAACGTTTTTCCTTCTGTGGGAGGAGTGGTCTAACCTTGTGAACTCTACAAGTCTAAATGGACAAGTACTTTCACTTACTACAGGTTTGCTAACTTTACAAGGTGTCCGTGGTGCAAGCAAAAGAATAACCATGATGCAATAAGATGAAAAATTATGCTAGCCCAAATAAATCATGTAACAATTATTAGGCTGTTTTCCAAATGAGATTTTTGAGGTGCTTCTAGTTTGTCTTATGTACTTTCACATAATATTGGCAGTTCCTTATTTTTCCTTTTTATCCTTGAAGAAAGATTGTTCACAAGGATTACTGTACTTTATTGTCCAGAAATATCAGCTATGATTAATACTCTTCCTTGTACAGTACATCATATCTTCCCTTTGGGACACCAAATGCAGTGTCATTTCATACACCTTTGCATCCTGACAAACAGGTTCAGCTATATTGTGTTTACACAAGGACGTATTTTCTGATGTCTACTGTCTGCACGCATTCTAAGATTGGATTGCAGTATCTAGGGCTTGAGTTAAATCCAAGTTAAGCAATACATTTCTATATGGGTATTGAAAACTGAAATTTTAGAGACTGAGTTACATTATCCTGGATATCCAGTTCACTACAAAGTGAAAACAAAACATGAAAAAAAAAAAAAAAGATCAGGGTCTGAGTTCACAAGATAGAATATATATAAGATTGTTGCTAAAGAACAAGTCAGAATTATTCTACATTCAGTAAATTCAATGCAAAGAAAATGCAGTTTTTCAGCACAGTGTTAAAAAGTATGGTTTTTACTGAAGATGTAAAGTGGGATTAACTGTCACTAGCAAACTGAGAAAATTCTGTCTTTACCAGTTGATACTCTTTGCTAATTTAAGAGCTGCTTTCTTTTTAATTCTTCAGACTGTATTAAATACTTTCTTTCTTTATTAAGTGATATGATATATATGAATGAGACCAAAAGTTGAAAAATTAATGACTTGTATTCTTCCAGAAATAAAAGAAAAAAATACTCTTTCAGGAATTAAATTCTTCCAGGGAAGTGAAGGTATTTCAAAGGAGAAAAGAAGAAGGAAGGAAGGAAGGAAGGAAGGAAGGAAGGAAGGAAGGAAGGAAGGAAGGAAGGAAGGAAGGAAGGGAGGGAGGGAATGGAAGGAGGGAGGAAGGAAGGGAGGAAGAAAGGAAGGAAAAGAGAGAAAGAGGGAGAGAAAAAGAAAGGAAAAAAGAAAGAAAAATGAAAGAGAAAAAGAAAGAGAGAAAGAGAGAAAGAGAGAGAGAAAGTAAGAGAAAGAAAGAAAGAAAGAAAGAGAGAAGAAAGAAAGAAAGAAAGAAAGAAAGAAAGAAAGAAAGAAAGAAAGAAAGAAAGAAAGAAAGAAAGAAAGAAAGAAAGAAAGAAAGAAAGAAAGAAAGAAAGAAAGAAAGAAAGAAAGAAAGAAAAAAGGAAGGAAGGGAGGAAGGGAGAGAATGGACATTACATGCATCTAGGACATGTGTATGTGATTGAGTGTAGGAGTATTGGGAGGAAAGGGTTGAAACTGAAAGATTTGGCCAGGAGGGAATATTTGAATAGTTTCCTCATGATGCCCTTTGATACACCAGGGTGGGCAGCAGATGCCACCCCCAACCCGTCCCCATCCCAGGGCACTAGGGTGAACTAACCCTAACAGCACCTGTGTCCCTGTGTGTCTCTGCTGCCGGGTATTGTTAGCAAGGCACTGCAATAAACCTACTCTTTGTATTTCAGCTGTAGCTTGGTGGTTGCCCTGGTAACTTGTATGTGTTGATTCATGCCATGAGTAACTTCAGTTACGAAAGGTAAGCCATACGTCTCCCATGCTCATTTAATTTCACGATGGCCTGTGCTCAGCTCTGCTGTTTGGGGAATTATTTAATATAACTTAGGCTGTGTGTGAGACAGCATATGTTGCAAATCCATCAGCTCAGCATAGAGAACTCACTGGGTTCTCTTAAATGTTGTTCACTAAGGTCCTCTTACACAACTACTACTTCTAAATCTGAATGCTTGTGCTTCAGAAGCTGCCATTTTTACATGTCTACTTTAATTAATTACCTTGAATATAGTTTCTGGCTCAGAAAACCTGCGGTACACAACTTTTAAGAGGAGGTTGCACTTAAATCAACATGCCCGTATCAGCTCACCATCTTTGGTCTCAGTTTCAGAGAAAATGTTTCCTTATCTCCTGATAAGAACCTATGAAGAAGTGCAACACAGCTTTCCACAGCTGTTTAATTCTGTAGTTCTCTCTGTAGTTCTTCTTTGTTGTAGTCTGAGTAAGGATGACAAAACATAAGATGTTTTTTCTCTTAATTACTCCACTATTGTTCAGAGACTTCTGCCGTTTGAGCTCATGTGTTTCTCCTCTTTGCCTGAGAGATTTTCAAACCCTTTTTCTGGTCTTCTCCAGATTTGTATCTCCAGCTTTATATCACTTTGGATCCCACATCTGTCTGAGTGAAAGCAGCAGTCCTTAGGGTTGTGTTTATCTTACTGTCAGTTTTCCTGTTCTGTTCTGCAAAGTACATTTAATGGAAAAGCTGAATTGCTTTAAACACAATGGCTGAAAGTAGCTGGGAGATCTGCCTGCAGCAGCTACATGTGTAAGATATAGCAACTGCAAATGATATGAGGTGACTTTATCCTTTTGAAATCTCGGTGGGTAATTCCCTGTGCACCTACACGCCTGCATCTTCTTCCATACATGTAGACGTTTCACAGAATGTTTTCTATATCTAAGCAAGGCAGGAGATGGGATGAAGAAATTTGGAAGCTGCAAAAAGCATTACATTGATTAAACACCTGAAAGTGTTCTATAGTCATGCTTTATGAGCATATAATTAGCCAATTGTTCAGTTGTGCACTTTAATGTGAAAATATGTTCATAGAACCTTTATGTTCAAATATTTAAAATTAATAATCATCTCAGGGTTTTTTGTTTTTAAAATGCCAAGATGTGTTTGTTGCAGTTTACTATAGCTTGTTTGCAAAAATTTCTTTGTAAAGCAAGCCTTTTTATGCAGCTTAAATTGCTTATCTCTTTATTTCAAGAGTTGTATTGACTTAACTTTCAAATAACCAAAACTCCTTTTAAATGCATGAAATAAATAAAACAAAAATAACCAACCAACCACAAAAGAAAAAATAATCATGATTTACTCCTCAATTAAGGATTTGTTTGCCCAGGTGCAGCCTGGAGTGAATTTTTACAGTTGACATATAAAATGCTGAAAGTTTAGTTTTTGAATGGAAATGCTGACAGACCTTTAGCTGCAATGATGTTCATGAAAGCAAATAAAAAATAGAAGTAGCAATAAAAATCTCTAAGTCTTTTAAATCATATGTGTTTCTGTCCTCCAGAAGTGATGTGCATATGATAACAGCTACAATGATATGATTAAAATATGAAGCTCAATAAACCTAGAAAACAAGAGGTTCACTCATTTTTCAAATAATATCAGTGGGAGGAAGCCTCTTAATTCCTCAATTACCTTTTTCATTCATTAACAAGAACTAACTGCCTCATGCAAAGTAGGAAGAGCTGCTACTGTTCCTTAATCAATGTGTTCCTGTGTCTTGCTGAGCAGATTGAAAGGATAAATCAAAACCTATTGGACAGCACAGGAAGGCTTTCCTTGGCATTTTATGAGGCCATCTGAGAAGTGCATTGTTCATGGTGTAGGTAGCTTACTACCAGTTTGGTTTGACAGCATAAGCTGAAGGAAGAAGAATTCTGGCCACCTTATGTACTTCCCTAGAGCACAGGACTGAGATCTCAAGCAATCCTCACATGAAGTCCAGCAGGAGCTGTCTATGCCTGATAAATCAGCTCCCTTGAAGAGCAGCAGAGGAGCACATATATATGTATATATAATGCATATATATATGATCATGCATCTGAAAAGCACTGCTCTGGAAGTGTCCATCTCTAGGAGATGCCTGGAAGATCGCAGTCTTGTGCCACTTACTATGTCCTGCTTTACAGCAACATGGCAAATAGGATTCTGGGCTGACTGTCTGCTCCCTGCCCTCATCTCAGCTCCTGGGAAAATGATTTCAATAACAAGACCTACACTTATAACACTTCCCTTCACATGTATGCTTCCTTTTTGACAACACTGAGGGGAGGTTAAGAAGTTTTGTGTTATTTGCCTTTGTAATTTTAAATTTTTTTCCAACATTTTCCATCTGATTCTGCAAATCCCAAATTCTGTGAGTGTTTATCTTGACAGACTGATTTCCCTTTAGTTTAGAAGATTATGAATTCTTAGCTGTAATATGGAAAATAAACCTGCTTGTACTGACTTTAGTAAACTTCATTCTTACCACTTATCTTTATGTCTTTCATTGTCATTATGTATGCAAAATCCTTATTTAAAGCATCTTTACAGGTCCTTTTTTCTCATAATAGCCAAATCAGCAGCAAAAGCACTTCATGGTTTAAATGCACTGACTCTTTCTGGCTGTAGAAATATGTATGATATAGATAACTTACTTCATCATAAAGGCTCTGGATTTTTTGCCTAATCAGAAATTTCTACCACTCCAGTTATTCTGTATAAAGGTGGGCCAGACACATTTTCTGGCTGTGCACTATCAAGTGCCCTTCATCTAATGATGATATTGATTTTCCACTACTGTCCTTATTTATATTGGTCCATGAGGACAAATCATGCTAGTGGTCTCTTTCAGCTATTATTTGTGATCTATATGATAATTGCGTGGAAGAAGCCTTCTAAAGAAGAAGAGAATTCAAATAAATGTTCATATGCAGGTAGCAATAGACACCCAAGGAGAAGGGGATAAATGTGCATCTCTTCTGTAGTGTTCAGGAAATTATTTCAATACATTACGCTGTCACTTCATGTCTTTGTGTATTTAGGAATAGATTTTCATTTGTGCTAAGTCTCCTCTATACTTTGACAAGGAGTAGAGGGACATTTAAATGAGTACATACTTTATGAGCAGAGGTGAAAAGGATCTTATCATAAATAAGGATTAGACTTTTAGGGTAGTGTTTAAGTCAGTGTGAGAAGATGCTACGTAGACGTTTGAAGACAGAGAGCTATATAAATACAGGCTCTGTTAGCTATGTAACTGGCAAAACTGACGGCAGAAACTGGGCCATTTTGAATGTTCAGTTAAGGTGCAATCACTGATCATGTGAACAAAGCTTGCATGGTCCCCAGTAATGTCAAAACCAATAAAGTACTGTGGGGCAGAAAGCTGGCTGCTGTACGTGGCCAGCTCTCTCTATTGAAGCCATTTAAGAGTGACACTTACCCAAGCTTTCTAGTATATATAGAAAAGGTCTATTAGGAACAATGTTTACTGATGACCTGGATGTGAGAATTGAGTGGACCCTCAGTAAATTTTCAGATGACCCCAAGTTAGGTGGGAGTATTGATTTGCTTGAGGATAGGGAATTTCTACAGACAGACCTTGACAAGCTCCATAGATGTGCTGAGGAACAGCTGCCTGAGGTTTCATAAGGGTAAGTGCTGGGTCCTGCACTCGGGTCACAGCCACACCCAGCAGTGCCACAGCCTGCTGTGAAGGAGTGGCTGGAGAGCTCTCCAGCAGAAGGCGACTTGGGGGTGCTGGCTGACAGCTGGTTGAACATGAATAAATCTGTCCAGCTGGCCAAGAAGGCCAATGGCATCCTGGCCTGTATCAAGAACAGTGTAGCCAGCAGGACCAGGGCAGTGGTTGTTCCGCTTCACTTGGCACTGGTGAGGCCACACTTTGAATCCTCTGTTCAGTTCTGGGTCCCTCACTTTAAATAGGGCTTTGAGGTGCTGGAGAGTGTCCAGAGAAGGGCAGCAAGGCTGTGAAAGGACTAGAAAGCATGTCACATGAGGAATGGCTGAGGGATCTGGGTTTGTTTAGCCTGGAGAAGAGGAGGTTCAGGAGTGACCTCATTGCTCTCCACAGCTCCCTGAAAGGAGGGTGCAGTGAGGTGGGGGCTGGTCTCTACTGTGCCTGCAGTGAGAGGAACAGAGGAAATGGCCTTAGGCTGAAACTAAGGTGAGATTCAGATTAGATATAAAGAACCACTTTTTTCACTATTAGGGTTGTCAAGGCACTGGAATAGGTTGCCCAGGGAAGTGATGGAGTCACCATCCCTGGAGATACTCAAGAGAAGTCTGGATCTGTCACTGGGTGATGTGATTTAGTGGTTAAGGGGTTGCTGTGGTAATGCTGGGTGGATGGTTGGACTCAATGATCCTGAAGGTCTCTTCCAACCTTGATGATTCTCTGATTTTTGAAGGTAGTACCTCAGAGACCTGCAATATGCTAAAATGAAGGATCCTTTTTATTGCTATTGTATATCAGTTATCTTTTTTTTAGCCTAATGAAAAATGCTGCAGTAGCCTTTCCTCTGAAGAAGCCACACTTTAAAAGTAAATGAGATTTTAAGACCTGTAGATGAAATTTATGGTAGTGGGCAGGGAAGAAGTTTATGGAAACTGCAAAAGGGTGAAAGTAAGACCTTACTATGCTTCTGCATGGTGCCACACTATGACAATAGGAGCTTCAGATGCAAAAATAATCTAGTAGTATTTGCATTGGGTTAATTGGTCCTGGCTCTTACTCTTTTTACTAGCAGCACTGTTCTCCTTCTTGGATACCACCAAACGCCCATTAATGGCTCTTTACTGTGCTGTGTGCGGAGGTGAGCTTGCTCAGGGGCAGTTCAGTTACAGCCCCTTAAGCTATCAAATTTAATTTGATTTGTAATAGCCCCTATGTAGGGTCTGAGTACATTAAATAGAAATTAAGAAATTAATTAAATAGAAATTAAGTAGAATTATTTTCACTATAACATATACAAGTATGATTCTAGACTGAGCTGTGGATACATGCTGTGGATGCTGTATGAAGCATCCATTCCTCAGAAATTCAGAAATGCTTTGAAGTGCAGCAATTAGAGTTTTCTGGGCCATATATGTAACAATAATTTTTCTGTGAAAGAACCAAATCTTTATGGTGATTTTGACAATTTTATCACTTGTATTTGGAGCAAAAAGCCCTGTTGTGCACATGTGTTCTTTGGCAACTTTTGTTTTAGTGAGTAATTCTTCTCGCTACACATATGCTTGACGTGGTTGATTAGCTGAATACTGGCAGCTTTTAATGTGGTTTTCAGCAGTCATACAAGTGCTGGGATTTTCCTTCCTGGCACCAGTATGAACTGAACACTGCCATTATGCTTAACTTCATGTGTCTCTGTGTTGTACTGAAAAGATGACTTTTAATTTGTAAGTATTGACGACTGCTTAGATGTGCCATACAGTGTAACAACATTTTAATTGTCTGTTTTATCCCATTAGGTTTGTATTTTTCATTTTCTCTAGGGACCTTTAGTATGCCATCTTCAGAAAGAAATGATTTTGTGGACAGCAGATCAAGAAAATATTGATTCTACTCTATTTTTAACGCAAATTTTGTACTCTATTATATATTTTTTAAAATATCTATAAAATTTTATAACTAAAATGGCAAAATTTCCTCCAGCCTTCAACATTGGCTTAGGTAAATGGAGTGAATTGGCCCTGTCTGAATGAAAGGCACCTACCAAGCCTCTCACTCCCCTCTGTGGCTGGACTGGGGAAGGAAAATATGACAAAGGGTTCATCAACTGAGACAGGGATAGAGAGAGACTACTCACCAAATACCATCACAGTCAGAACAGGCTGGAATTAGAGGTATTAATTGAATTTATTACTTAAAAATTGGAGCAGCATAATAAGACGTAAAAACAGACCTTATAAAACACTTTCTCTCTGCCCCCCTCTCCCTGCTCCCACCTCACCCTGCTTCCCAGGTCTACCTCCTCTCCCCAGTGATGCAGAGAGACAGGGAATTGGGTTCATCACATGTTTTTCCTGCCACTGCTCAGGGACAGGATTCCTTCCCCTGTCCCAGTGTGGCGTCCCTCCCACAGGAGACAGTTCTCCAAGAAATGCTCCAGTGCAGGTCACTGTCCATGGGCTGCAGTCCTCCAAGGACAGGCTACTCCAGCGTGGGGCCCTCATGGGGTCAGAAGTTCTACAAAGAAACCTGCTCCAGCATGGGTTCCTCTCTCCACGGGTCTGCAGGTGCCTGCTTGGAGCCTCCTCCATCATGGGCCTCCCACAGAGTCACAGCCTCATCTCAAGCATGTGCCTGCTCCAATGTGGGGCTCCTCCACAGGCACAGCTGCTTGACCACAGCCTTCGCCACAGCCTGCAGGGGAATCTCAGCTCCAGCAGCTGGAGCACCTCCTTCCCCTCCTTCTGCACTGACCTTGGTGCCTGCAGGGCTGTTCGTCTCATGTATGCTCATTCTGCTCTTCTCTGGCCACAATTACAACCTCTCAAGGCCTTATTTTTTAGTTCTTCTTAAGTATGTTGTTACAGAGATATTGGCCCAGCCTTGGCCAGCAGTGAGTCTCTCTTTGAGGCAATTGGCTCTGAAGGGCACAGAGGAAGTTTCCAGCAGCTTCTCACAGAAGCCACCCCTGTAGTCCTGCCCTGCTACTGAAGCTTGTCTGTGCAAACCTAATACAGTTAACTACCTAGATTTATACATGCTAGTGGGGAAATTCTACAGAACATATCCAGTGTCTTGCCAAATCTTCAGTCTGTCATTTTGTATCGTTCCCTCCGTAGAAAGTCTCTCCTGAAAGTCTCTCCCTCCAATACTTATCCTTAATAAAGGATTCGCATAAGTGATACAGGTGTGACTCTTCTGTGATAATCTGAAGTTCATTAATCTTATGTCACAGAGGTGAAGGAACATGAAAATAAGATACTTTGCAAGTATGTCCGTTGTGACTTGAAATCAGAATTGGAAAATTGACCCATTTAGTTATTTTCATTTACCAGTAAAGATCCTTTTCTTACCCAATACTGCAATATACCAGTATCTCTGATTCTCTGATATTTGTTAAATGACTGAAATCAAATTTAACAGTAGCAGTTCCTGATGTTAGCAGACAGGTGCTGCTACATTCCTGCTGCTTAGCAATCAGCTACATGCTGCAATGTTAAGTTCAGATCTATTAAAACACGGATTTAAGTCTGATATTATTTACCTTTCTTTTTCCACTTAATTTTCTTATTTTGTCCACCCCCAACAACTTTTACGCAGATTTTCTGCTACTATCTTCTTTTCAACATGTGTTTTCTTCTTGAGCTGGTCCAGAAAGCTGCTCAGTGAAATCTGCCCTTAGCAGCAATATTTTGATTGCTGAGGAGCAAAATACCTAAGCTAAATAAACAACATGTTTATTTTAGTATCCTACTGTTCTGTTCATGAATAAAAGGGGAAAGGAAATGTTTTAGAAGACTGGTGTAGGTGAATGATCTCCGGTAATAGGAAAATATGACATGACAGTGAATGTAGGAACAAACTAGGTGGTGTTGAATGATTATGTAGTGAATGAAGCATAGTCATTAAGGAGTTACAACTCAAAAGTCTATGAACAACAAAAGACATTGCATTAGTCATCAAATTGGTGTTTTTATGTGGTGTTTGTATTCTTTCCATCTTTTACACATTTTAATTTAATTTTTTGAAGCAGGAGCTCTTTAGTTTTTATACCCGAGAAGCAGCCCATGATTTGAGACCTGGCCATCCTAAGTCCTTTAATTCTAAAAGACATGAGAATTCCATCCAAAAGGTCATCCCTACCCTATATGGAACTGAAAATGTAGTGGACTCCATATGCTTTAGGCAGTCTTACCTCGCACTGCTGTGCTTAACTTTGCTTAGTGGCTGCTTTTTATTATTGTCTTGTCCAAACGAAGGGAACTTTTGGCTGCTGTTGTAACTATAGAAGCTATATTTTGGTTTTAAGGTGTCTTTTTAAGTATTGATAAGACATGTGCAAACAAATTCAGAGAGGGAGCTGTGACTGACAAATCCTATTCAATCCTGAGAAAATCCAATTCTTGCTAATTCCTCACCTCTACTTAAAATCGGTGTAATGACAGCATAACTCTCTAACACCATGGACATTTGCTTTCCTTCTCAGTTTATTACAGCATTTGTAGATTCTTTCTGTTAGACATTTGCAAATTTTTACTTTGATCTGTTCTACCCTAGAGACTTCTGAAGTAATTTGAGAAACCATCCATCTCTCAAAGAAAACATTTCAGGACCAGCACTTAGAGATTCACTCAGGAGTTAGTAAAACGTACACCTATATTTGCATTTATAATACACTGGGTCTGTGTGCCAATATTAGGTAACAGCATGTAAAACTGATTGGATGCATGCATAAGGCCCACCTAGAGAAAGTGTTGATATACGTATGCTAATGTTATACTTTAAAATCACCCTTTCCATCAGTTATGTCAAATCCAGTGACTCCTTTTTTTCCCCTTTACAGGAAAGGCTACTTGGGATGCTAGTGACAAAAGTGACACAAGCCAGAGAGAGCCAGATTTTGCTTCATTTCTGGTATGTCCTTTGACTCCTGGAAGATGCTTGCTGAAGCCAAAAGTACTTATCTTAGCTCTTGCTGAGGTATTGGATAATGCCTTCAGAAGACAGGTTGGCAGTATCATCATCTTGACTGCATTTAACCACAAATTCACCAGGACACCTCCATCCATGAGGAGAGTCTGATAAAAGAGCTTTTATTCTCTCTGGCTCCTGAAACAGAGCAAATTAACTCAATGTAATTTTGCTTAGTCTGCAATATCCTTTATTGTCTCATTCAATGTCTCCTCCTGGGTGAATATGACTGCAGCTTGCCATTCCTCATCTGAATCCCTATGTCGCTAATGTGAAGTTAAATAGTCTAAGCCTTAAAATCTGGGATAGGCCCTGCACCTACCCCTAGATGTCTAAAGTCTGGAGACCCTGTTAAGTTTTATATCTAAACCCCACAGTTTGTACAAATGCAAAGAAAAGCAGGTGTGGGCTATGATGTACTTGTGAATTATCACCTCGGAATACGTGGACAGTGCTAGCCATATGGTACTGCTGTCCCTTGTGTGAGTTGTACATAATTTCACTATGTGCTTCATTTAAACACAAATATTTCCCACTGAATATTTTTTTTTCATTAAACATCAAATCAAAGCATTAACACTAATAAGAGAAAAAGCAACTATTCCCAGTTTCCAACCAATCCTGAATTTAGAGATGTTTTTTTAAATCAGAAAACCTTGAAAAGCCAGACATGAAAATGAGCATCTTCCTCACCAGACTAACAAATGTGTGAAATTTCATAGAAATCCATTCTCACAGTTTCATTATGCAGAGGATTAATGTTTAATGCTGGCAGACTGCTGGTCCACACTAATAAGAAAAGCTACAAAAAGCTATTGTACAGGGGATGAAAATTTCATCAAACATTCCGAGAACATCTTAAAGGTTTACAGAGTAAAAAGTTAGCTAGAAGAGGTTCTATTTGTGTTCAAGCAATTTCCTTGATGTAAAATGAGATTTTAATCATAGTATAGTTTCACAGTGTCCATATCATTACCTTTTTCTTTTTTCATCATCTTTGACCTTGATCACACAGCTGTAAGAATTTGAATTTTCTTTGACCTCTTTTGTCCCTGCATAATGCAAAGCAACTTGTTTTTGTTTTCTTCCTTATTAGATAGAAATGAATATCCAGGTTGTCCCTAACAATACTGTGATATTGATTGAAACAGTAGACAGTTAACCAAATATTACTAATGACTGTAACTTTTTAAAATAAAAAAATTATTCAGATTTCTATCGGAAATCAGTTGCTGATGTCTTCTACAAACACTCTTCTCCAGAAGTTTGCCACAATGTGAGCAACCTCAAAATCTAGAACAGAGTTTGAAACTGATTTTAAGAAGATTCTTTTAGAAGCTTAAACAGGTATTTCCATAAAACTGCTGTCAGTATCCTTTTTGCCAGATTGATTTTCTCATTCTTATTTTATATGACAATGCCATAAAGAGTTGAGATGAGAAACCTTCTCTATACGGGATTTTCTGTTGAGTTCAATATGACCTGAAATTCACTTAAGATGTGCATCTTCCTACTCAGTGCTAACAAAATATCATGTTCTTAGTCTATAATAATTTGAAAAATAATGTGGATATAAACATAGTGTGGATATAAAAATAGTGTGGAAGCACTCTAACTTTGTGCTTATAAGAAAAAAAACTTGTAAAAGCAACTAATTTGAACAGCAAAAAATTCCTTCTAGAACCATTAGTGAGAAGTTTTGTCAAAAGTCAGTTATCACATTCTGATGAAGAAATCTAGTAGGTTTTTATAGTCCTTTTGTGAGGTTATGAATGCTCCCCTATCTAATTTTCAGGATATCAGAAAAGAAAAGGTTAGATAAGAGTTTTACCTATATAAGTCTACAGAAATAATGTTGGAAGGACAATCTCAGAAAAAATATTTTAGACTTGATGGTTACCCCCTCAGTGCTGCTATCTTTCAGTATGAGTCCCTAGACTCTAGGATGGATTTCCAGCATATGTTTTTTTTCTGTTCCACAGTCAATCATGGCCACACTGTTTTTTTAAAACTAATTTTGTTCTCCTTTTGCACAGTTTAGTAATCCCATCTGAAACTCTATCCCTGGAACCCAATGGTCAGATGTCTGGATTGAGGAGGGCTTTGCCATGCCTTGTCCACTGGATCAGCTGAGATTCCCTGAACAGTTCTGATGAATTCATATTCCCATAGTCAGTGGTTCTGTGTGTGAGCTCTCACATATGCACAATCCATCCATAGCTATTGATTTTCTTAAGCAATCTAGAGAAACATGCACAAATATGCAGAAGAGGTCATTCTACTTGGCTATTTCTGCATCTGCGGGACATATTTTTGAAATTCACTAGGTTCTCATTTCGGTGCAGTTTGGTCAGGCACACAGCTGGAGCTGTCTAGATGGCCAGAGTCTCCTGCCAGGAAAATAATCAACTCATCTAAGTGTATAAATAGTGAGCATCAGCTGACCTAGACATAGTTGAGGAGGAATCTTCCAAAGTTCCAAAATGAGGAATTCTCTAGCATCTAGTCAAACATTTTCACAGAATCACAGAATAAGCTGAGTTGGAAGGCACTCACAAGGATCATTGGGCCCAACTCCTGGCCCTGCACAGGACTGCCCCAAGAGTCACACCACATGCCTGAGAGGGCTGTCCAAACATTTCTTGAACTCCTTATTACAAAGGCAGCTGGAAGTGGAGTCCATCACCATGCCTTATGTCTGTCTGCTCTCACACATATGCAGTGACTGATTGAAGCTCTCCTGGATGACCTGGGGGCTTGATGGCAGCACACAAGCACAACCCTGACATCCAGTCAGAACAGGGATGTGGCTTAAATTTCCTCTTTACATAACCACTGTAACTCAAATTCCTTACATGATTATCCTTCAATATTTACTAGAGAAAAAGAAAACTTAATTTCTGATATTAAAGATTTATGAGCACTACATACATACAACAAACTGTTCCTGAAATCTTCATATGCTTGTGCATGGAGCTCAGCAAGAATGTAGCATGAAATGTCAAGAACTCTCTGATATATGAGAGCAGATTATACTCCAAACTCCACCTATTACTATTTTCAGCAAATCTAGTCCCACAAAAACATTTGAACTTCATGCGTAAATGTCCATACATTGTTCATCATGTTTATTTTTAATATGTAGTCAAAGCATGCTTATAAGAAAGAATAGAAAAACAAATGAGGAGCAAGAAAGCATCTCAGAAAAACAGAAAAAAGAAAAACATTGGGAACAAGCAGTAGCTTGAGTCTCAACTGAAAGAAGATGCTTTTGAACTCCTCTGTCTGAAAGGCTTTGCACAGAGAGGAAAGCAATGCTCTTCCTTGCTGGATTCCTTGATATTCAAAGATATTTAATTTTTTATCCACAGTAATTAATAATTTTAATTAATACAGGCAGACTTTTTTTTCCCAGATCTAAGGCTTTATCCTGATATTAGATACAGCACAAAAACTTGAACAGAAATAAATATGGCCAAAGGTGATAAACTGATGAAACACTGTGGTGAGTGTTACTGTTACTTTGGGAACAGCTGGAGTTACAAAAGAATTTTAAGAAGTTAATTTATCCTTTCAGTCTCAATAAAAGAGCAGCATCTAATTCAGTAGTCATTTTATTCTGACAAGATAACAAAGATGATCACTAACCAGCACTGTGCCTTATGAATGATGGAGAAAATACATGCTTCTGTAACTGTGATTATCTTTTGTAAAAATCCAGTGCCAAAAGCCAATAAGGAATTCCTCAGATTTTTTCACTTTGTCACTTTTTGAAAATAATACTGCGAGTGCTTTTCTTTGACAACCCTCCACATTCCACCTCCCCAGCCCCTCAATTTTATAGATGGTTTGTCTGGCACACTTGTTCAAAATCACCTGGTTATAGCTTAAAAATTTTATTCATGAAGTATGCAGTTTGGTGGCTTTTTTTTTTAATTTATTAAAAAATGCTTGGAAAAAATATAAGGGAAAAAAAAAGAACCCAGTTAGAAAGACTTAAAACCATTGTTGATGCATTGGCTATATTCATACTACTATCTCTGAGTTACTAAACAGCAGTTACGGTACTTTGTTGGTGTAATGTGTGCATTGAAATCTCCATTAAAATATACTCTGTCATGCACCACACCAAATGTCAATGTGATTAAGTCAGTGTGCTAACTGCATTTTCCCTTCCTGGGATGCCTTGGTGTGTATTCTTAGTAACTTTTTCTGCATTTCCTTCCATTTCTTTCCTTCCTCAAAACACAAAGTTCCTGTTAATTTGCAACAACTAGATGTTCAAAAGCTCTTGAGGGAAGAGGACTGACAGAAAAAAAAATCATGCTGGGTCTTTTAGTATAAAACCAGATCATAGTTTTAGAAATTTGAATTGAGCTTGGTAATAATTTTAGTACTTAAGAGCCTAGAAAAATATTAGTTTTCTGAAAATGAATGATTCAATTGTACCTAAATGTTCGGCTAAGAAGCAGTGGTAACTTTTCCTATGATTATCATGGGTGCTTGCACTCGAGTACACGGATCACTCTCACCTCCCCTCCTGAAAAGAAACTTAAACCTATAGTATGATCCTCACAATAGTCCTCCCCTTAGGGCTTTTGGCAGTATTAAGTATACACTATGAGAAATATATAAAATATATAGTAAAGGCTGACTATGCCTGAACGTAGGGATAGGATAGCTGAAGATGGGAGGCATAACACTGAGTTATAAAGCATTGCACCAAAAGAAAATGTTGATGACCATTTATCTGAAAACAAAAAGCTCTTGTGTTGAGTGCAATGTATTTTATGGGTAAAATTTGTCACTATAGTTACAAAACAAAGAAATGAAATACACTCTAGGTGAGAAGTATTATCTGGCAAAGTCTGAACTGAAGATAGAGGATACTCAGCTTGTTCAATACCTTAGAATAATTCACTAACAGATGCTCTTTACCTGAAGAAATGCCAGTCCAAATTTTCACTTCAAACCTGAATAGATCTCATTTACTTTTGTGTTCAGTTCAGAAATAATCAACAAAAATAGTAAGAAGGCTAAAATGAAATGTCAGAATTCTTCTCAGAAGGTGTTATCTCTCTGTAAGGTTTAAGATTGTATTTTTTCTAGGTGTGTGTTCTACTTGTTCAACTGTGTGTGGTTATGTCACTCCTTTGTGTAACAGTCATATTGATATTTTGGAATCATTTGTGAGAGTTAATGTTGGAGTTTAAGGTGCTGGAGTTTATGTGCTGCTCATACTCATTTCCACAGAAATGTATATAATTTCAAAATTATTAGAGCAGAGATTTTCCTGTGAAAAACCAACAAGGTTTTCCTGTGAAAGGAATGGGGGCTACCACACTCTAATGTGCCAAAGCATGTCAAATATGTGTATTCATTTATTCCAGCTGAAGTGGGTTTTGTAATTGTGGATTGGTGAATCATGTGTATTGTATTTTATTTAGAGAATACATACAAGACAGAGAATCAAAGCTAATTCTAGAAAAATACTCTGATTTTTAACCTGGAAGAAATATTCCTGCCAGACAAAAAAATTAACTAATTTTAAATAAAAAATATGTGTTTAGATTTAGAAATATTGGAAAAAGGTTTTAATTTTTATTTTCAATATAGTGGATCCCCATAGGGCTCAGCCATTCATTCATATCTCTGCAGTTGTCTATCTGACATTCTACTTTTCAGCCTTTTATTGGATGAAAGTATAATCTCCCAATCCTGTATAAGTATGGTTTTCACTTTTGAATTTTTATTTACATAATTTCCCATTATTTCTTCTTTGTAAAGGGCTCTGTTAATTCCTTACTGTTTAGCCAATTTAAGTTTTTTTTCTTTTAATGTGATTTGGGTAATTTTCAGTTCATTATTATCTTAGTGAAAACATCAGAAAACTTTTAGGAAGTCTTAAAAAAAGAGTTTCTTTGCAATCTTATTAAGGATTCACTATACTGGTCTTAGTAAAATTTCTGGTCTGGATGGAGACCTGTGTACCCATTGTAATTCTGAAATGAAAACATTAGTCCAATCTGTGAAAAAAAAAAAAAAAAAAATAAGCTCAACCCCCCCAGTCATGAGATTTCCTCTCCTTTTTTGTCAGCTATACATTTTTAATTCTCATGCATTCCCAGTGTAGAAATGTAAATTTTAAGCTACAGCCAGTAGACATTCTGATGGCAAGCTCTGAAAGCTGACTTCTAGAATCCCTCAAGACTGGGATGAAAGTGGGACCTTTTAAATGAACCAAGTACTTGCAATAGCTTTATTACCGCAATGCTGCTTCACTCTGTGGATTGTACGAAGGCCTGGAGACTAATTTCAGCAACAGCCACAATTTACTAGCTATAGTAGCCCTCAGATGAATAGTTTCTTGTAAAATCAGTGGCAGCTTTATCCTGCTGGAGCACAAATAAATCAGCTCTTATTATTCCACATTCATTTAATCCTGGGACATTAGTCAGTGAGACCTTTCTGCAGCCTAATAAACAGCAGCAGCAGCAGTTTTTCTTTATGAGAGTAGTTGTTCATCCTAAATTAGAGCCGACATTAGGGGGAAGACAGAAACTTTTGCAACATGATTTAAAGATATACAATATGAGACTATAACAGTGTGTGAAAACTGCACCCATGTGTATAAATATAGCAGGGTCATAATTTTGCTATATGTGGGTTACTTTAGAACATGAAGTTATTTTATCTTGAAAAATGTATTTTGTTGTGGCAAGTAATATTCATATTGTCTGGTTGTTTCTGTGAATTTAGCAGTGGCTCCTAATAGTGTACGCTTTTTACCATGTTCAGGAGTAAGAGTAGAGACACAGATTCAAAGAAATTAAATTAAAGGACATTATTATTTCACTCTCAAACCCCATAACAAAAAAACCCCTCTGCTTTCATATTTACAAAAAATACTTTGCATTAGAATGTTCAGTGCTTTTTGTGAAATGAACAGTATCTGGATTTTTGAATGTACACTCTCCTAGTGATTGCAATATGTGAAAAATAATGGATATTGTTCTTTCTAAAAGCTTTTGTTTTGAATTATTTTGAGAATTCTTTTTTAATGGATATCAGTGTTGGTCTATCTTATAATTCACAATATAAAATTTCACAATTCAGTTTTCAAGAAACTAAGCCATTTGCCTGAAAAACTGTTCAAGAGCTCCCAATCTCCTCACAGTATCTGTGAGGACATTCTAGGGCTTTACCTGTTGCTAACTGCAGTTTTAGTTAGATTTTTTGGGATTAGGTACTTGCTTGAATGATAACTTCAGAGTGAAATTCCAGAGCTGTGGAGTGACTCAGGGTCACATGGCTCGGGATGAGTTCCTTCGAATTAAAACTTTTGAAAAATTTTAGCCTTTAATTTTTTTCTTGTAAGTGCACTATGTCTATAGTACTGCAACAACATGCAAATGACTATTATTGTTATTTATTGGATCTGAATAATAGTCCATTACTAAGAATCCTCCAACTGAAAAGTGGTGTCTCTTGAAGTACTTGTTTTATGTCAGTTTGGATCCTTAAGTAAGAAAAATAGAGCACGAGTCTTTGCCTGTTGGAAGTGCTTTATATGCATCATAAGTTCCTCTGCTTTTAGCTGACAGTTTTCAGTTACACTGTTATATGAACTAGCTATTGTATATGCATAAACATAGATACAGACTCACAGGCGAACAGATGCATACACATTCCTCCAATGTTATCATCAGCTATAGTAAGAAATTTTACGATACTGTAATTATATTGCTATTTTTTCAAGTTCTCCATGTAGTCCGGATATTTTCTTCTACTTTTTAAATGAATTTTGCTGTAGGTCTTAACTTGGGTTTTTTTTTGTTGCATTATTGGTATAAAAATAGAGAGTGTACTACTACACGCCATAGTCAGTACTATCTTGTTGCCTTGTGATGTAGTTTATCTATCTATCTATCTATCTATCTATCTATCTATCTATCTATCTATCTATATCTATCTATCTATCTATCTATCTTATTTATAATGTACTTGTAGGTTCTTTTTGTACCACTGGCAAATAAGAAAAATTAAATATAATATGAGCGCTGCTTTTTGAGTTAATTTTCTGTTTGTGACTGAGTCTTTCTAGGAATAATATAATTGCTGCCAAATATCTGGATGAGACTTCTAGTGAAAATTACAGCTTTCATACTTGCCAACAGTGCCACGAAGACAAAATGGAGTAAACCATAATTTAGTACTTCCATTCATTTCTATGAAAGAGAAAGCATAACGAATGCCTCTAGTTCTATACTGTTGACATACAATATGGGGTGGTATTGACATAAAACATCTGCTGTCCAAAGAACTAGCAACTACCATGCTACTACTCTCATGCAGTCAACATTTTCCAGGGTTTTTAATTTCCCTTCCTTTTTATACACTGCTAACCTTGCAAAAGACCAGAGAAAGAGATAGTATTTTTACTTACGAATATTCTTTGAATAATCTTGAGTCAACAAGGAAAGAAATGTGACAGTCTTTTAGTAAAACCCACTTACATTCCACTTTTGGTGCTTGTATTCAAGACCTGTTCTTGCTCCCTCAAAAAGAATTTTTCTCTTTTACAAGAAATGTGCCACGTACATGCTGCATGCAGAATATATTTGACTGGAAGCTCAAGAATCATAGCAGGAGACTGAGAGTTTCTTCTGCAGACCAACACTGCTGGTTTTTGCAAAGATCCTGAGGGCAGAGCCTGTTTTGGAAACTCCAGTATCATGGAGTCTACTACGGTCTACTCAGTCTACTGCAGTCCAGGACAAATACTATATCTGACTAATGTACTCAGAGTTTATTTGTGTAAACCAATGCCCCTGAATTTAAAGGACTCGGTTTGAAATTAATGTGGCTAGGCACATGCACTCTTCTGTTCATAGCTTTAATATATGCCTTTAAATTGCAAGTCCAAATCCTTTTGAATATGTCTCATGGTGTATCATAACATGGGCCGCTTAGTGGCAAGTGAGCTGCTTGTCTGGAGTAGCTGATATGCTTGAGAATAGTTGGTGTTTGATGTCCTTCCTGCTGCAGCAGGAAAGACCAAGTAACAGCTTAGCAACCAAATGCAGAAGTTGTTATCTACTATTGTAGTGCATGTCTGAAACACATAGACTGAGTCATAGACTGGAAAACACCCTCCCATTCTCTAGGGAGAAAGTAGTGTAGAGAAATGTCCTTGTACAGTTGAAAAAAAATTGGCCCTGCATTTTGTGACTGTGAAGACTTTAAAGATCTGGTGCCATTTACTTTACTGACCTGTAATACCTGGATCAATATCTAACAATGCCCTTAACATACACTTTCTGAAGTGGTTAGCAGCAACCTTCTTTGGAAACAGAAAATTGAGGTAGACTGGTGGGCTGCCCACAGTCAAGAAACAGATTTCAGTCTACCAGTGCCAAGAGGGAAAATTGGAAAATGCTTTTGAGGCTTTTTTCCCTACGTTCTCTCCAGCTCATTTTAATTCTATCTGTGGAAAAGAACAGTGTCTTATGACATCCAGAGTTAAATTTCCAGCATGATATGAGGATTAGTTGCATTCTCCTTCCCATACAAGTAATGAGTTGTTCAGCTCAATGCCTGCATACTGCGCTGAACATTTACCCACAGGGTTTCAAGTATCAGCAAGGAGGGAGAGAGAGAGCTCCAGAGACTTCTTCAGCTTGAGAGATCCCTGGACAGGATAATGGAAAATGACAAATATTGCATCTGATAGAGAGTAAAGCCCAGGACCGAAATAGCAGGGGGATTCAGAGTTTGGATTAAGTCATGTTGGCAGAGTTGGTACAGAGTAGGCAGAACACACTGTGCCTTGCTCCAGCCACTCTTGAATTGTGACCCTCCACTCTTGCCTGTTGGTCAAGGGAAAAAACGCCTGATGTCATGGTAGAGTAAACAAATTAGGTGGGCCCAGTTTTCAACATTCATTTACATATGCATTGCTCACCAGGGAACCCTTCTCGAGCAAAGCAAGGCTCTGATTTGCACACTCAGATTTTGCCTTCATATTCTGCATTGGCTCATGACATGCAAATGTATGCATTCAGTTGCGTGCACCAAGGCTTGGAAATCATTCCTCTGGTTTCAAAGAAGAAAAAGAGAGAATAATAATCACACCACCACTACCCTCCCCCTCTCCCCCTCACCCTCCAGCCTATTGTCAACAAATTTCAATTCATCACTGTTGATTTTTGCTGAAACCTACTTTGGAATGTTACAGCTTGGATTGATGTTATCCAATGCCATTTTTATCAGGGTTTCACTGTGCAATACAGAGTATTCAGGGAAGTCACTGCAGGCTGCTGGTGCCCATGATTGCCTCTGACATGTACAGCTGAAAGGACTCTTATTCAAAGAATGATCTTCTTTTTTAGACTGTATTGAGTTGGGACTGATTTTGATAGCCAGTTTCAGTCAAGAATCATAAAGTTATTGCACATTTAAGACCGCCAGTATGAGAATCATTCTCTGTCTCTCTCTCCCTCCCCCTCTCACTGTTCTTCCCCCTCCCTTTCTCTCTCTCATCATTTCACAGGACTGCAAGGTTACAGAAAGGTCTAATCAATTGTCAAACTCTCCTTTATCTCTGAGAAGGTGGTAAAAAAATCTAACTGCCCTGCTGTAGGGGGTTCTTCTGACTACACAGCACCCTTTTTCACATACAATGCTACCATGATTAATGTCCTCCCACCTCAGACCTTGTTAAAACCTGTTCTTTAAAGCAGGCTGGTGCACCACAGTGAGAGCAAGAGCAAGGTTGCATAAATCAACGTGCTCTCACAGCCCCCAGGATATCCATTATAGATGCCAGCTGGATGACTGGAAGATAGAGAAAAATGAATATTGTATCCTGTGGCCTTTTGCCTCTAATGACCACTTTTCAACATTTTTGAAGGCATGATTAAATTTTGATAACTGGGGAAGTCACTCTGAGCAGGCTGAAATAGAGATAAATTGACTGAGGGTCTGACATCCCAGTGGAGAGCAGGCAACTAATTAGTGTGTGAATCTCACTCTGAAAGAGATGTAAAAGGGAGGCTAGTTTAATCAGAGGAGCTGCTGAGGTACAGGAATAGTCAGGGATAATAGCGGCCTAGGTAGAAATCACAGGCTCAATGAGCAGCTTTTTCTGTCTGCTTGATTGGCAGCCACTGACCTAGTGTCCAAAACCTTTGAACTCTTAACAACAGTAACAACCTTGTCAAGGCAATTTGCTTGCAGCTTTCTGTGACCAGTTGTTTCAGCAGTGGACTGGGACACCCTATTTGAAAGGGCACTTTGCTCCTCTGCTGCAGTGGAAGCTGGGCAGAACGCTCTCATTATTTTTGATGACTTTACTTTTGAACACTTTATCTTCCCCCCACCCCTTGCCACCCACCCAGGTCCTCTCTTCCCCAATGCACTCCACAGAGTGCATACATCCCCACTCCCTGGGGGCATTGCTATATGGATGAAGTGTCAGATCAATTTAGTTGTTGATTGCAGCAAGGGAAATGGGGGTAGGGAGAAAGAAAGACCCCCACCGCCTAGTGTAACACTGTAATTTTATTGCAGGAACAGAGCTTCCTTGATGCCTGAACTGGTGTTGGTTTTGGACATACAAAGTACTAGGGTATCTGGAATTGCTTTTGCTGGGTTTAGAGGAATTAAAGACAACATGTTTAATCCATTTGATGAGCTGCTCAGATAGGACCTTCTTTAGCTGGAAATGAAGGATAGTGTGCCTGAGCAAGAGACGACTAATAAATTTTCTTCACTGTAATGCTTCCTATTTACCCAGCATACACATGTAGAATTTTGTTTGTGGTAGGAACAGTGTTCTGAACCAAACTGCATCTTAAGGGAATAAAAATACTACCCTGAAGTTGCATTAGCTGGTAGAAGTAGATTACTTTCCTTTTTTTTTGCCCTGTAGGGGAGGAGGGTAGCTGAAGAGAGAGTAAGATTATCGATAGAGCAGAAAGCTTGCTGTCGTATTCCATTTGGTAGTGTGAATTAGTGTTGCTCTGAATTATTTTTTTGCCTGGGGCAGACTAGTTTCTCTTTTTAAACTGATCAGTCTCCCTGGGTCTTGTATTATACCAAGGACTAGGATACCTGATGTGACTGGGTTTTGATGTGACAGCATACTGTTTCTGCAAAGCCTTCAGCTAGGATTTTCAAAACCCACAATTTTTCATATGAAAATGAGGGGCAGTTGTAACTTGGTGTACGTAGTTAGGCACCTGCTGTATATTAATGCTTTGTTAGTAGGTGGTTTATTCTAGTGGTAGCTTGGGGCATAGCTACATGTATAAGCTAAGCTCAGCTGCCAGTTGATAATGTGCTGGCTAATACATGGCCCTTGCATGTGTCCATGCAGTACATGGCTGAAACTATCTTTATGCTCACATGTCTCTCCATTAACAGCATACAGACTGCCAAGGCAGGACACGTCCTAACCCTTCAAGGCTGTGATGATATCTGTCTTGCCATTTCTTCCTGAATAGAGGAAGATTTCTTTATCAAAGAAATTATGGAAACACTTTGAGCTCACTGACAGGCACTGGTGTAGGTAACCAAAATAGATACTTATGATTTTTTCTGACTCTTTTCTTTTATCATGGAATTAGTTATATACTGGGGAGCAGATGAACACCCATTCCTTAAATAGCCTTAGAACCTAGAGTAACAACTTGTAAGTCCTATTAGAAATATATGTTTGTATTAATTTCCTTGGCATATCACAAACTTTTTAAGGAGATTAGGAAGAACTTAATCTGTGTCTAATTTTGGATTGCTGGGAAAGTCATATGGGACCCGAAGCATGAAGGCATATTGAAAAGCCATGCTAAAGGTGCTGAGAGTTCTGACTTCCTCTGTTGCTACTATCACTACTCAAAACAAATAGGGAAAATAAGTGTTTTGTGTAAGGCTATGCATAAGGTCAGGTTCAAGGCAAATGCTAATGGTATGTTAGCTTCCATTCCTAATCAGTTTAGGGTTATTAAAAAGAAATAATGGAATCTTCAAGATTCTAGCTAAACTGGGAGGCAAGAATTTGACTATGGTTCTCATTAGATATGATGCTTAAGATAAAAGCCGGATGACTCCTTTTTGATCTGTCATAAAATAGTAACTTACACAAGTTACAAGTTTAGGGGACCCAATAAATGCTCCCCAGAGTCCTGAAGGAACTTGCTGCTGTAGCTCCCAAGCCACTCTCCAAAATATTTGAAAAGTCATGGCAGTTCCTTGAAGTCCTAGGGAACTGGAAAACACTGTACCCATCTTTAAAAGGGGAGAAAGGAGAACCTTGAGAACTGTCAGGTTGACTGCTGTGGGTAGGAAGGCCATGAAACAGATCATCCTAGAAACTATGTTAAGGCACTCTAGGACAGGGAGGTCATTCAGGACAGCCAGCACTGCTTCACCAAAGACAAGTTCACTGGGACCAATCTAGTGGCTTTCTACAATGGAGTGACTTCATCAGCGGACAAGGGAAGGTGTACAAGTGTCACTTATCTGGACTTCTGTAAAGACTTTGACACAGGCCCCACAATATACTTCTTACTAAATTGGAGGAAGATGCATTTGATGGATAAGAAAATAGTTAGACAGCCACATCTAGAGGGTAGGGGCCAATGTTTCAGAGTCATGATGGACATCTGTGACAAGTGGTGCCCCTCAGAGCTGCATCCTGGGACCAGTGTTATTTAATATCTTCATTAATGGCATGGACAAAATGGTCAAGTGCAACCTTAGCAAATTTTCTGATGACACTAAGTTGAATGATGTGGTTGACACACTGAAGGATGAGATGCCATCCAGAGAGACCTGAACGAGCTTGAGGAGAGGGCCTATGAAAATCTCATGATGTTTAACAAGACCAAGTGCAAGGTGCTGCATCTGGGTTGGAGCAATCCCTAGTACCAACATGGGGAACGGTACCAGGTTAGAGGAATCCCTAGTACCACCACACCATCTGTGGGATGAACAGATTCTGCTGAAAAGGACTTAAAGGTGCTGGCAGATGTGAGGCTGGACATGACCCAGCCATGGGCACTCACAGCCCAGAAAGCCAAACGTATCCTGGGCTGCATCCAGAGCACCATGGACAGCAGGGCCAGGGAGGGGATTCTGCCCCTCTGCTCTGCTCTGGTGAGACCCCACCTGCAGTGCTGCATCCAGCTCTGGGGTCCCAGCACAGGAAGGACATGGATCTGATGGAGAGTCCAGAGGAGGGTCCACAAGGTGATCAGAGGAACAGGTCACCACTCCTATGAGGAAATGCTGAAAGAATTGAGAGTGTTCATGCTGAAGTAGTGAAAGCTTTGAGGTGACCTAATTGTGACCTTCCAGTACCTGAAGGGAACTTGCAAGAAAGATGCAGAGAGACTGTTTACAAGAGCATGTAGTGACAGGACAAGGGTGTATGGCTTCAAACTGAAGGACAGCAGGTTTAGATTAGGGAAGAAGTTTTGCTGTGAGGGTGGTGAGGCACTGAAACTGGTTGTAAGGGAAGTTGTGGATACCTCAACCCTGGAAGTTTTCAAGGCCAGTTTGGATGAAGTTCTGAGCAACATGGACTAGTGAAAGATGCTCCTGTACATAGCAGAGTGGTTGGAACAAGCTGATCAACCCTTCCAACTCAGGCCAGTTTGTGAGTCTATGATTCTATGACATATACTACTTTAGTATTGATAGCAGCAGCCACAGCAATGAAATTTTAAAAAATAATAAATAACCCCAACACAACCAGAACAACAGTAATTTGTAATGGAAGTTGTTTTTGCATCAGTACATTGGCTTCTATGAAAAAGAAGAGACTGGCATGATGTAAATATAGGAATCTTATACATATATTGCTCATAATCAAACCAAGAATTAAAAGATAAGCAGTGCAGCTGAAGCACCTTAAAGACAGATGATTCTGGTTGTATGTCCTTGTGTATATTCCTTATTCAGAGTGAAAATTCCTTATTCAGACTGAAACAGACTTGCACTTGCGTCAACAATGATTGCAGGGGGAAACAATGTTTTAGATGCAGAGCTAATTGCAACTGTTTTAATATCAGTGGAACATACTAAAAAATAAGAATTTCAGTTTATGACATTTCTTGCATGATTTCTGACTTTGGTGTCAGACTTGTGGCAAAATGGTACTGAAGATAAGAGCAATAAACTGAGACAAAATAATTTTGTGTAGGCCATGGAACAGTGATGACTTAATTGCTACATTAGTAAAAAGGCTGCATCCATTATGTTAAATTATCAAAAATAACACCCACTGTAATTTATCAAAATTTTAGCCATTATTACATTTAAAAAAAATGCATCAGCAATTTTAACATTACAATGTTTGGGAAAATAAAAGTCAACAGAGGTAGCTTGAAGTACAGTACAGTGGTGGTAGAGATAGGAGCAGGTATTTGTCTGTCTTGCCAGCTCTTACAGCTTTAGTTCTGGTGACAGAAAGACTGAAAAGAAATATACCCTTTGTGTCCATTTCCATTCAGAAAGGAAAATGGAGGAATTGTCATGGCTAGGCATGAGGCTTTGAGAACAGAAACTACAGTCCTGACTCTCACATGCTCTTAATAGTCTGCTATTTTCTCTTCTGATGCACAACATTTACAGTGCAAAGGTTAAGGGTCTGTGAAGGCAGTGCTGGTTGTTCAAGCCAGGTAACTGCAAACTTAAGTTTTGCCAGGGTGTGGGCAATCTCTGCCTGTGTGTTTATGTCTTTTAGATCTCATCTAGCCAAACTCTGAAAGTAGCAGACTTTACTAATACAGTGATTTTTCAGAAAGCCATTTATGGATATCTGGATATTTGAATACTGCAAGTGACCTTTCTGCATGGCATCCCAGAGAAAGATGAGTCTTGAGAGATGCTTCTCAGCAAAGGAGGAAAACCACAGATGAACATGATTTTCACACCTTTGAAACCTCTGCTTTGACTAACTGAAACAGATGAAATGAGAGCAGTTATACTGCCGATCTAATTACTTCCGGACCAGCACAACCTGAGGAATTTGCTCTGATGGCTCTTAGGAAAATAGCCACAGAAGGTAGGAGGCTGTGGCATGCAGAAAATTGCCAAAGCTAGAATGACATAGGAAATAAAAGGCCGAAGTCGTTGAAGTCAGATATAGCTGTACAAAGAGCCTTAAACTTTGACTGATACCACACATATATGTTATCATGCAAGTAACTCACATTGCCTTACTCATGCTATAGGAAAGGATAGGGAAATAGAAACAGTAGGAAAAAAGCTATGTCAGAAAACATCATTTTGATACTATTATAAAACAGGATTTTAAAACAAAGTTTTGCAGTGACTGTATCTCCCTTGTCCAGGTGTGTGTTTCCATAATGTAAATATTTACTTACATGTGTTTGTATACAAACATATATTTAAGTCCACGTGCATATTGAAATGGAGATACACAATTGAAACAATTAATTACATGAAATAGCAGTCTATAAAATGAAGTGCCTTAAAAGGCTTATTGCAAATCCTGCCATAATTGCAATTCAATTAAAAGATACTGGTTTTTTTCGTAACTGCATGCAAAATCTAGTGAAAATATTTCTGAATTTGGGAGTAACCATTCTACACATCAGTAGAAATTAATGTTTTATTAAAATCATAACAGTGCCTTTCAAATCCTCGACAGGAAAATTATGAATATTTACAGATATACTCTCATTATATATTGTTATTTGGAAGAAAGAAGTTCAGACTACCTGTGGAGCTTTAAAAATACCGTGGTACACTCAAATCTAAAATAATTAGGACATATGTTTCTCAAAAAAATGAAACTAAGAGCTTCAAGTATTTTTGACATCTCTTCTGCAAACACCTAAAAGCAATCTGGAGGTAGTCCCAGTTCCTTGCTTTTGTATCAATACAGAGAATGATGAAAACCATCTCTATTTCCCTCCATACCAAATCCTAACTTGGAATCTTTTCTCAACTGAAACTTGTCCTGGAATTATTGCAGTTTCTGAATCCTGTTTTCTTGAAGATTTACAGCTACATCGTTTTCCAACTGTATTTGCTGAATTTACTGAGCTAAACTCTTCCGTGTGATAGGCCAACACATTTTTGCAAATGTGATGCTCAATCACCAGGAGGAAAATAGAAGATCTCTTTTAAAATGCTGCAAGGATGAAGATAATTACAGAGCAGGGGTCTTAAACATTTTTCACTGAGTGAATTACATACTAGTTGAAAAACACAGAGCTAATGCACAGTAAAATGTGGTGCTGGAAATGTTGTTCAGAGGAAGAATTGTAACAATAATTGGCATTACAAAGAAAAGTGATCCAATACACTTCCCTGACATCTCTAGCAGTTGATAAGTGCCTAGTCAAATTTGTGATGTAAATTATGTTTTTATGTGACACATTCACATTCACACATATGTCCAAAAATATTCAATAAATTACTATATTCTTCCAATCTTTAAAGACAAAATCCTTGTGAATAGTTTTTAAACTAAAAAATCAGCATTGTACCCTGGATTCAGATCTTGAGGGATTATGTGGCAAAGGGCTTTTGCAATCAGATGAGGGTTTTAGTTCAAAAATACACCTGAGCCATAGTATGCTGGGTAAAAACATGAGTGGTGACTCACATCAGTTGGGAGAGTCTCTGAAGAGGGATCACACTCTTGTGGAATGAGGGAGAATAAACTACTATAGCCTATGTAACATTGTTATGTGCAGAGTTGATCTGTCCTTGGTTGCAAAGTATATGATGCACTTTGCCAGACAGTACTGGTAAAGAATAAGGCATAACTGCAAAATTTGAATTTAACAATGTATTTTCTGGTTGGTGCTGAGAAGATATTTGGCAAAAGAGCTGAACGGTGTTTTGATATTAGCTAGAAATACAGATGTTCAGTTCATTCAATAACACTTTCTCAAAGATACCAGTCAGCTAGAGTGATGGCCATAAAATTAATGCTCTTCAAAATAAAGGACTGAATGTTACTTCATACTCCCAACTTTTTTTCCATCTATTACAAAGTACTAATGATTTACCAGTACTCTAGAGTGTCATTGTAATAATATTGTTTTATAAACATATCTGTTAAAATCCACAATTCCAACAGCAGAGAAATAATATGTCTTTTTTTTATTTGCACATAATGAAATCACAACTGATTATCCTACAGCCACAGTATTAATCTTTTGCTGCCCTTTAAGAGTAATTTTTGTTCCCTTAACTTCTTAAGTATTGATAAAAACAGCTGCCAGAAAAAAATACCCTATATCATTAAGTTCATGAGGAAATAACAAAGGATTTTTCAAGACAAAAACAACATCATCGTTTCTTCTGTGGACAGGACACATTTTGATATTTTCTGTTCTGAGAATCATTACAATATAAACCAAATTAAACCCAAGTTGCAAATACTGATAGATGGAAAATCTTACAGGATTGTCTCTCAAGTGTAAACCCTGAAACTCTGAGCAAAATAATTAGTGGAGTTTCCTTGATCTAGGAAATGTGGCAAGAGAGAGAGAGAGAGGAATCAGGTTGTGCAAAGTCCTTTTGCCTCCATTAAGGGGGTTGTTACTTCTGCTAACATTAGCTTTCCTTAGAAAACAGTCAAGCCTGATACTACTGGAGTGTAAGGATTCTTAGATCTAATGGTAGAATATGGACAGTTTTAAGCAATTATAATTAAATTCAGAAAGTAGAAAGGAAGATCAAATAGCTATGATGCAAGCCACAAAAAAATGGGGTTTGCACAGGTGATATGAGAATACCAGATACTGAAAGCACAGGAAATTCCTTCACATCTAAGGCTGGTTAATTGAGGTCACATAATTAAACATTACGGCTGGCAAGAGGGACAGCAAGTGATACTGCTTTTGGCATAGAGCTGCAGTGGATATTATTGGTAGCCCTACATAGCTTGGATTGCTAGAGAATAATATTGATACACTTGGAGTTATAAATAAGCAGGTGCAATCAGATTTTGTATCTTGAATCTTCAGTCATTTGTAGGTGTGTTTCTATTCACGAAATCCTGGGGTTGGGGGTGATGGCCATGCTGCAGGACTACTCATCAATTAGTGTTCATATGTCATTATGTAGGTGCTTAATTTGCAAGCAATACTGGGAGTGGTTTGCTTCTGAAGTTGATTAAAAATACTATGCACTACACTAAAAATGTATTCTGACTTTTTTACTGTTTGGATTGCAGTGGACCTTAAGCAATCCTTTTGGATTGCAGTAGATCTCAGTTTGAGCCTCCTGCCAAGGGCAGGGGTATCTCTCACTAGAACAGGTTTCTCAGAATCTCATCCAAATTGGTCTTGAACATTTCCAGAGATGGGGCACCCACAAACCTCACAGCAAAGAATTTCTTTCTAAAATATAAATTAAACTTACCATCTTTCAGATTGAAGACATTCCCCTTGTCTTGTCACTGTGTGCTCTTGTAAAAATTCTTTCTCCATCTTTCTTGTAGGCCCCATTTGGTACTGAAAGGTCACAATTAGGTCATCCCAAATCCTCTTCTCCAGGCCGATCCCTTACTCTTTCCTCATTGGAGAGGTAGTCCTTCCCTCAAATAATTTTTGTGGCCTTCTCTAGACTTTCTCCAACAGGTCCATGTCTCTTCTCTACTGAGACCCCAGAGCTGGATGCAGCACTGCAGCTGGGGTCTCAGCAGAACAGAGCAGAGGGGCAGAATCCCCTCCCTGGCCCTGCTGGCCTCACTGCTTTCTGGGCTCTGAATGTTCATGGCTGGGTCATGTCCAGCCTCTCATCCACCAGCACCCCCATGTCCTTCTGGGCAGGGCTGCTCTGATCTGTTCATCCCCCTGCCTGTACTGGTACTGGGGTTTTCCCCGACCTTGTACCTGGTCTTGTTAAAGCTCGTGAGATTTCCATGGGCTCATTCCTTGAGCTTACCCAGGTCTCTCTGGATGGCATCCTGTCCCTTGGGTGCAGCAACCATGCCACTCAACTTAGTGTCATCAGCAAATTTGCTAAGGGTGGACTCTATCTTTTTACCTCTGTCAATAATGAAGATGTTGAATAACACTGGTCCAAATATGGTTCCCTGAGAGACATCACTTTGATGTCCCTTGGGCTATTGAGCCATTAACCATTACCCTCTGGACACGTCTCTCCAACCAATTTCTTATAAATTTAACAGTCCACTCATCAAATTTATCTCTTTCAAGTTTAGAGAGTAGGTTGCAATGGGGGACTTGTAGAGGTAAAGGATGATTTGATTCACTTATGTGTTGGACTCAATGACAGCTGGGAATCCATCCTCTCTAACTAAGAATATTTTGTGATTCTGTGACTTCTCTGCCTCTATTTGCTGTACTGCTTCAAGGGAAAATGGACAATGAGGTTCAAGCAGTATGACTACTCAGCAATGTATTGGAGATAGTACACACTCTATTCCCCACTGCCAGATTAAAATACTTCTTCAAATAGTTTCCTTCTAGCAAGCTGTTCCAAAAGGAAGAAAATTAAGAAAGTAAAATGGTGTTTCTCCTAAAAAAAAAATGCAATTGTCTCATGTCTTCTCAAAAAAGAAGACACAGCATTTTTTTCACAGGACTGAGAACTACTCATCTCTGAGTGGAGGGTGAGGGAGACACAGAAAAAAATAGAAACACAGCCAGTATAATTGACTCCTTATATTCAAGTGCCATGTAACTGTTGAGCTGTTTTAATGATTCTTTAATATATTTCATGTATGACCCTTGTTACTGCAGGATTTTGTACTTGCTTTGTGAAAGGTTCATGATTTGCTCCTAAAATAACTTCATGCTTTAGACAGATTTGGGGCAGCTTATCCACAGTGTCTGACTTCCTCCTGAGTACAAGACAGAAAAAAAGCTGCATGGGTTAAAATTTCAATATTAATTCAATTAAGTGTCCTAGGGTAAAGAGAGATTGTCTCAGAGAATGAGCTATCCATGGTTGGAGTTATTTAATTATTAAAATAAGACTGTCATAAAATCAAATATTCTGTTTGGATTTCTGGCTTGTAATAACTTGCAAAGTTTGAGGAAAAAGCCCTTCTTACATATCTGATTTTTAGTGCGTTTTAAGTCAGTAAATATAAGGCAACCCAAAGCATAACCAATAGCATTTTACTGACTTATGGATTGCTATTGATAGTTTCTCTTTTTTTTTTCAAATTAATGTGGTAGTACTGGACTTGTGGCTGCCTTTCTCAGTACCCTGCATTTTACTCCATCTTATTTCTTTATATTTTTCAGGATGTGAAGATGGAAAAGAAGCCCTGGGTCATCTGGCCTTACATTTGCTACCCTCAGACTCCAAATGCTTCTATAACAGGACTGTGGATATTGCACTTCACAAGAATAGGCTGAAGAAAGTAGCAAAACATCTACTTTCTGTTGCAGAGTCTATTTCTTTTGCTGAAAATGTCAGATATGACAACAGCATTTTTTTTTCTGTTTCTGTTATTCTGTTTTTGTATTATCTCTTTACTACTGAAGGAAAACTATTCCCAACAAAAGGGGAGTTTGCAGCAGGAAAAATATCCTCAGAACATTATTCCTCCACTGAGGAAAAAAATCAAATAATCCCTGATAACAGCCTTTACTTTGACTGCCACCAATGACAAGAAAAGAATAAGTAAACTCTGCCAGCAGACTGTCTAAAGGGCAGGAAGGTATTGCATAAAGGTGACTAGCTGGTGTGACCATATCTAATTCAATACAAAAATATAAGTATATACAAAAAAACCCCAAAAAAACCCCAGTAAAATATGATGTAAAAGAGTGTATATCTAAATGTACCCAAGTCTATCCTCTGTCATGGCAGGAACCTATGATAAACCTAATCGTGAGACAAACTAGAAAAAGAATCCTGCTATTGACACTTTCTGACTTCCTCTCTTATCCATGAACACCATATCAAGACTCCTTACAACTCCCAAGATGACAATAGCTATGCTGCTACACTTTGAAAATACCACAGCTGAATAAAGTCATCCAACAGCTGTAGGACTGCTATCACCCAGCTGTACACAGGGAGAGAGGTGGTGCCATGGTTTAACTCCAGCTGGTAACTAAGTACCATGGAGCTGCCCAATTATTTTCAGCACACCCCTGTGATGGGAAGAAGAATATGAAAAGAAAAGTAAGCCTCATGGGTTGAGAAAAGGACAACTGAATAATTCAAACCAGCCAAACACAATAATAATAATAATAATAATAATAATAATAATAATAATAATATTAAAAAAACAGTAATGATGAAAATAATGATAATCATCATCACCTTCATCATGATGTAGCAGAATTTAAGAGAAACAAGTGATGCCCACTAAAATTGCTCACAACCCAGTGACTGATGCAGAGCATGTCCCTGAGTAACAGCCGCCTTCCAGACAACTCATCGTGTTTATATACCACACATGACTTTCCATGGTGGCAAATTCAGATCACCTGTCTCAGCTGTGTTCCCTCACAGGTTTTTGTGCCATTGCTACTAGCAGAGCATGAGACAGTAAAAAGTCTGTGACTTAAGGAAAGCACTACTTAGCAACAAAATGTCAGTGCTATCAACATTATGCTCATATTAAACATATCACCATACCACCTGCTAGGAAGAAAAAGAACTCTATCCCAGATGGAGCCAGGACAGCTGGGCAGTAAGACAAATTCTACTGGTCTTGAGAACTGAGTCTAAGTAGCTAGCTGTTGTATCTTCATTATATGCACATTTAATTTCTCAGCTCCCAATGCCTATGTAGCAATATATACGATATATACATATAAAATCACACAGGTGTATATGCATATATTACATATATATATATAAATATCCCTTTGTCCAAAACCACTGTGAGGCCTTGGGGAATAAAATTTCTGTATAAGTGATACCTTTTAAAAAGCAGGTAGAAATTTGTAAAAGAACCTCTGATCCACTGGAAGTCACTGACAAGCTATTTTGCTTGAATAATACATCAAGGTCTGAAACCAAATTCATGCTGATTATTCATGTGGATGCTTCCCAGGGTGATGAAACCCTGCAAACTCTGAGATGTGCCATTTCAATTGTGGTTGCCATGGGTATTATAATTTTACTAGGCAGGTGAAAATAGAGTAGTCACCTCCAAAAACATCAAAGGCAAAGGAGTAAAGAGAGCTATGTCAGAAAATGCTAGTCCTCTAGGCATTGTGTATCTGCTTACATGGACATTTGTATTATCCATTTACCCATATATAGTGCATCACGTGTTCATGGACAGAACTTTCTCTATAAAAGGAAATTGTCACCCTGTCACTCTTGATAAATTATGACTCCTGTAAGGACTGGCAACCATGAATAAATAAATAAATAAATAAATAAATAAATAAATAAATAAATATTTGTTTTTTCTTATACAGAAACCTTGTGTTCAGAGATCTGGGGTCTTTTCTGATCTGAGCTGGTGTGTGCTGGAACTCTCTGTGAAACTGTAGGGGTACTGACCAGCCACCTTCCATGTGTTCCCATGAAGCAGAGGCAGCACAGCATGGCAATTCAGATGGTATTTCAACATCTCCTCAGCATGACTTAAGAGACTGTTGACTCAAATCCTTTGGTGCTGAACTTTCCAGACTCCTTCTAGCTTTCCTTGTAAGATTATGATGGATGAGATCTTAGGCACTCTGGGAACATGCCACTGGTAATCTTTCTGGGATCATGAGTCTCTGCTTCTATCTTAGGTCTTTGGTGGGTATATGGATCTATTTATCAAGGTTTGCATTCTTTGCCTATCTTTTCTTGAGGCCAGACATTCGTATTTATGACTGAAGAGAAGTTAGGAATTATTTGGTTTTTACATATGGGTTTCTCCAGAAGATCTATGATAATCAATATGTCTATGGTGATCTTCAGAATGCATATATACCATCATTGAGTATGCAGTTACTTGAACTTATTTAATAAACATCTTGCCCTTTTCTAAAATATTGGAAACAAAAGGGCATTCCTAGTGGGACACCAATGATTTGGCTGTACCAAGTGCTTTCCTGTTGTCAAGACACTTAAGAATGCATAGCTTTCTCAATTGCAAAATTGTTGAATATATAAAGTTATCTGGTCTGACATCCCACTCAAAGCAAAACCAGCTTTGAGGACAGTTCATATGGCTCCAGCTGTCCAGTTTAATCTGGAGTATCTCTAAGGACATTACAGTTGATTAGAACATCCTGTTTCGACATTTGACGATCCTCACTGTGACTTTTTTTCTTGTATCCAACCAGAAATTCCCTTTATACAGATTTGTTTATAGCTTCTTATCTTTTCACAATTTACCTCTGAAAAAATTCCAACTCTATCAAAGCAGTCGAACTCATCAGTTACCTGATTTCTCCCTGTTCTTCTCTGTAAGCCTGAAAGAACACGAAGGAAAATTATGTTTCTTCTGGTCCACACCAAAGTTTGTCTTTGCCTCACCACAACCCACACAATGACAATTGAAACTGTTGGACTGAATCTTTATAACTGTGTCAGCTTCTGTAGTCCTAGATGGAACCATGTGAGCCCTGTATCTCTAGGTGTCATTCTCTTCCAGTCTTTGGGGGTATGTGTGGGCATCCTTATCTGCAGCTGTCATTCTATCCGTTTACTGTGTTTTGTTTGGACTATTCACTACAGGAAGGCATCCAGTTGTTTGATTGTATCAGAGGAGAATAATGAAGCTGGTGAAAGGACTAGAGCATGAGTCTCAGGGAAAGCAGGGGTTGTTTGGCCTGAGAAAAGAGGGAGGGTTGGAGAAGATATTATTGCTATTTTTCTAACTACCTGAAAGGAGATTGTAGTGAGGGGAAGGTCAATCTCTTAACACTCAGTAAGGTAAGAGGAAATTGCGTTAGGTTGCATCAGAGGTTTAGATTGGATAAGGAAAAATTTCTTCACTAAATGTCATGTCAAGCCTTGAATTAGACTTCCCAGGAAAGTGGTTGAGTCCCCAGCTCTGGAGACATTTAATAACTGTGTAGATGAGGCACCTAGGAACAGAGTTTGGTAGTGACCCTGGCAGAATTAGGTTAGGTGATTTTAAAATCTTTTCCAATGTAAATATTTCTAAAATTATATTCATTATGGAATGATAGGAAAAGTGTACTCATTTGCAGAAATGAAACTAGAAGGCAGAGTGATACAAGTGAAATAACTGTACGAAATCTCATATGAACACAAATATTTTTGCTTCTGAAAGCATAATAATTTCATGCCAAACTGCCTGGATGCCTGAGGAATTCAATTGCTTTACATATCTCAAAGTTTATTTTGTTCCTTCCTCATTTTTAAACTTCCTTAAAAAATTATAATATGCTCAGTTTTAACCAAACATCTTCAGAACTACTATGTAATTATTAGTTCAATTTATTTTCTCACCAGTGTTACTGTAATTGCTAAGCATATGCAACAAACTTTGTTTATAATGCTGCTATTCTCTGTGAATTAAGATCAGCTGGATGCAAAGAATACATACCATGGTTTAACTTCTTATTTTCAGCAATACTATCAGAATTTTAGTTTGTATTAAAAAGCACAATCCCCCCAAATTTCTAGCATTCTTAACCACACAAAAAGCCTCGAAACTGCAACTTCATTCATATCAAGTTTTGGATGTTTCGAGTTCACTTCCTCAAGGAAATATATGCCACTTTCCATACCTATTTGTCTTCTGAAAAAAAGTGTGATTGGAAAATGGAGCTCCATTGGCCTTTATTAAATTTTAAAAATTGCTAAGAATGTATGTTTTAGTTCTAAAAGCATAAGAGTCTCAGCAGTTACAGGTGAGATGTTCTATACCAAGTATACTGTCGTTTTTCCTACATGGGGTAGCAAATAGGTAGAACTAAAATGTAAAACTCCAAGAAGGTATTGTTTTCCTTGCTGAGACAGTCAGATATTTTATGGTATTACTGTCTGCTTAATATAGGCTAGGGTTTGGTTTGTCTGTTTTTGGGTTTTTTTCTCTGTGTCAATGGTCTAATAAAGTAAATGAAAAGATCCTGCCCTAACTTTTTTAGGATATTGGTACAAAACATCTAAATGGAATAAAATGCTGCCACTTGAACTAAGTTTGTATATTGAAATACAAGAACATTATCCGCTGCTGGTCTCCATGAGATTCAATGCAGCTGAGTGGTAGACAAAAATATTTTTTAAAATGTTGTACTCTTTTTATCAGCTACTGCAGATATGCCAGCTGGTGGATGGGGTCCACCGCTTGGGACCCAGAGAGCCACAGCCACCCCAAAGGATGTCTCACTAGAAACAGCTCCTTGGGGGGTCAGAGCGCTCCTCAGCTGGACAGAGAGGCTTCTCAGCATCGGGCAGAGCAATGATTTTTCAGCTCAGTGATTTCAGCTTTCAGTGATTTCAGCTCAGTGCTCTTAGCTCATGCCCTTGTGA
This sequence comes from Sylvia atricapilla, assembly GCF_009819655.1. NCBI lineage: Eukaryota > Metazoa > Chordata > Aves > Passeriformes > Sylviidae > Sylvia > Sylvia atricapilla. Next base: position 53,186,831 of record NC_089174.1, on the reverse strand, counting down.
GTTTGCCCCTCTTTTAGCCGGTCGTGGTGAGAGAGAGAGAGGTTTCGTATGGAATTTCTGCAGGTGGTACTTTATTGAGAGGGTACCAGCGAAAGGGATCCAGGGACTAGGAACCTCTGCTGACCAGAGGAAACCCAGGGGTTTTTATGGGACACCAGGGTGGGAGGAAAAGGGTACAGAACCAATCAATTGTAACAGATCTACATAAAATCCCGAGGGGGCTTGTGGGTCTCCAGCCAGGTCACCGTAGCTAGGAGGTTTGTCTTTGTCTTAGGTGCTCTGGCTGAAGTTTCGAAATTCTTCCTTGACTCCTCAGCTTGGCTCTCTCCTGGGCAGAGCAGCCGGGGCTCCGCCCACCTCCACATGCAGAGAGCTTGCACACTCTCTTTTTGGGCCAGTCATTGTCTGTCCTTACGTGGAGTTTGCTTCTCTTGTGGCAAGGCTGAGGCTCAGCAGCAACCAGCATTCCTCAGAAGCAGTGTTGCCCTTCATGCAGTAGGGAGGCAGTGCAGCTGCATATACTGCACCTTTTCTATGGGCAGCAAGATTTGATAGACATCAATTATCTGTTTATGAACTTTAAATGAGAAAAAGAGAGGAAGAAAGGCAGAGGTAGTGAAAAGACACAAGACGTTATAGCATGAATGTCAAAGGACAGTTGATTAGCAATTATACAGACTAGGTGTAGTTACAGCAGAGGGGTAATTGTAATCTCTGATATTCTGTGCAAATCAAAGTTTTCCAATGACATGAAAACCAGATATAATAATTGTACTCTGACAACTGCAGTGTACACGGACTTTCCTGCTTCATCCATCCGTTCTTATCTGTTTGTATATGTCTAGGGGTAAACATGAATTTTCTGAACAGGGCTTTCTGAGCAAACAGGAATCCTCCTGTTTGCTTAGGGGCAATCCAGCTCCCATTAAACTTGCAGAATTCTAAAGTGGGTGCTAAGAGTATCCTCCTTGTTCTGCAACTTGTACTAAGAAAAAATTAAAACTGACTATTACAAGACATAGACTGAGGTTTTTCAATAGCTTCAGCCACCAATAAGGACAAGTGAAAACATAGGACACAAGCCTTTTGCAGAAAACACCCTTTGTTTTGATTGAATGCCTTTTGAAATTGCCCTCATTATGGTGCAAGGTAACACGCAGTGCGGTTACCTCTCGAAGTGACCCTGCTAGAGATTGCCACTTGTGAGAAAATCCATCCAAAGTGGAGGCTGGATTAAATTGTCTAGTAGGTCAAATGGCACTAGTTAGAGAAATGAAGAGAGGTGCTTCAGTCCAACAATTCTCTGGGAAGTTAAGTAACAATAACAAATTCCATGAATACAAATGCACAAAGAACAGAAATGAAAAACTGCCAGAGGCGGGTGAGAAAGATCTCCAAATGCCTCCAAATGCTTCCTCCTTCCAGGCTCCACTGAGCAGAAGCAGCTCTTCAGTCCTTGAAGAATGATGAGATCTCAGAAAATAAACATGCCATGTGGTCTGGAAACACCTACTTGTAAACCTTTAAAAAGTTGCTTTCATCTGCAGTGTCCCTGGATTATCCCACTATTGTCAAGGTTGTACTGCAGCCGGCAAGTACAGCTTTTGAATCGGCTGTCAACAGTGAAGTCTGCTGGTACAGTATGGGTGTCAAGAAGAAGCCCTGTTCTCTGTGATCTGACAAAACCCAGTGAAAGGCTCAGCTCAACCTATGGGCAAGAAAAAAAAATAGATGAAGAAAACAGAGGGTTCCAACATTATTGATTCTAGTCACTCAGGAATGGACAGTCATTTTGGTGAGCCTCCACGCTCTGCAGTGATCGATGAGTTCAACAATCAGCTTTCCTGTAAACACATGGCAGTTTTCCTCATTGACCTATGACGAGGATAAGGCACAGCAAAAAGGCTATTTGCAGTAGTCAGACAGGTGAATAGCTGGGTGAGATGCACTGGTTTGAAATCGGTTTCTTTTCTGGGGTATCCTCTGATGACTTTCTGCTTGTCATTTTTCGTTTCAGAATACAAGGCCAAATCAGTCATCTCTGTGCTTTTCCTTTTTGCTGAACAGTACTTGGAAGTCAACACTCACTACAGGTTACAGAGTGAAACAAAAAATGGAAACAGTATGCTGCAGGTTATTTACAGATTGCTGCTGAGCAAATCTAATCGCAGACCTCTGCAACTCCATCATAATTTCCCTTGATGAGAACATCACAGACTTAAATTTTGTAAAAGGAGTGGAATATAGACATGATACACGTGTAACAGTAACAGACTATTCTACTATGATGGGAAGAAGGACTGTATTAGGGCCAATATATTACATAAACTTTTGCATTGTAGTTGAAACTCTTAATGGCTATTAAAATTCCCCTGGCATTTCCCTGAGAAGGTAAATGAGTCCCCTCGAAGAAGCTTTTATTTTTAGATCTATTGAGAACGCAGGAAACACCATGATAATCTTGCTTAGTTTCCTCCTTATGAATTCTTTTCATGTAAGAAACATTTAAAGAACAGCAATATATGTCTTGAAGTCCAGTGCAAGTGCCTGTGTGTGTCACGGATCATAAAAAGGTTTCTAATTATGAGAATAAATGATCTGGGAGTCTCAATGTACTGCCACTCATTTTGGAACTGAATTTACCTTCAGGTTTGGATAATAACATCTGTGATTCTGTCTGTGACAACTCCTTTTCAATTGAGAGAGGTGAATTAATAATGATCAGAAAACCTGGAAAACAAATATAATATGGCTGAGGGACAACCATTGCAGGTTACAATGCTGGTAAAGGTCCCAGCAGTATTTGGACTCAAACAATCTAGTTTAGTTTTTGATCTTTTAGTTAAATCTGAACAATGCCTTCAGAAATAATCATGTAATTATTATTATCTCCTGTTCTCTGCTTTCACAGCATATCATCTTTCAAAACCCCACTACTTTTGCTCTGTCTATCGGGTTTGCATGACAAGTAGTACAGGGGCTGTAGGTGAGATGCTGCCAGAACTTTCCCCCATGTCCAACAGAGCCAATGCCAGCCAGCTCCAAGATGCACCCGTTGCTGGCCAAGGCTGAGCCCATCAGTGACAGAAGCAGTGGTTCTGGGATAATGCATTAAAAATGGTGGAGAAAGCCTGCAGTGGAGCAGCAGCCAGAGTATGGAGAATGTATGAGAGAAACTGTCCTTCAGACATCCAGACTGGTGGAGAAGAGGTGGGAGAAAGCTCTCCATGTGCCAGAGCGGGGATTCCCCTGCAGCCTGATCTGAAGATCAGCATTAGGCAGGCTGTCCCTCTGCAGCCCATGGACATCTACAGTGGAGCACAAACTCGCTTGCAGCCCACAGAAGGTCTCAGGTCAAAGCAGGTCACTGCCTGAAGAAGGCTCTGACTTTGTAGTGAGAAGAGCCTGACCAGACCTGTGGACCCATGGAAAGAAGAGCACAAGTTTACTGATGGAAGTTGGGACTCTTTTGAAGGACTCATGCTGGAGCAGTCTATTCCTGAAGGACTGCATCCCATGGATAGGGCTCATGCTGGAGCAGTTCATGAAGACCATCTGCCCATGGAAAGAAAAGGATCTATTTGGCAAAATTAATGGAGGACTGTCTCCTGTGGGAAGAACTGCATACTGGAGCAGGGCTGGAGTACGAAAAGGAAGGAGCAGCAGAGACAGTGTATGATGAACTGACCACAACCCTCATTACCCATCCACTTGTGCTGCTGGAGGGTGAGAGGTAGAGAAAATCATGAGAGAAATTAAATCCAGAAGGAAGGGAGGAATGGGGAGAAGGTGCTTTAAGATTTGATTATATTTCCCACTTCCCGATTCTATTTTTTGGTAACAAAGAAAAAACTTCCCTGAGTCAAGTCTCTTTTTCCAGTGACTGTAATTGGTGAGAGGTCTCTCCCTGCCCTTTCCTTGACTCATAAGCCTTTGGTTGTATTTTCTCTGCCTTGCCCACTGGAGGAAAGGAAAAATAGAGCTGCTTTGGTGGGGAGATGGCATCAAGCCAGAGTCAACCCACCATTCTGTACTTCTGTGAACAGTTTTGGTTTTCTAGGTATTTCAACCTAAAATTATACCATTATTTGCTTGTTTGTTTTTTCCACTTTTGCACTTAATGCATTCTTTCCATCAGAATCACAGAATCACAGAAAGGGTTGCAAGGGATCTCTAGACCATCTAATCCAACTGCCTGCTAAGACAAAATCACCTAGAGCAGGTTATACAAGAGAGTGACCAATTATACAAGAGAGGCCTTTGTCTCATTGCTATCTGTATTTGTCTTCTCTCTTACTTGCTTTTATACTTCTCCCCATGCTTGCAACACATTTTAATTTAAGCCAAAATTGCCTTTTGTAGCTTTCATACTTTGGGTTTTCTATTAACCTTTGATATTCTGATTTCTCTCAATGTTATTATCTGCTTACCCTAAGAAGAAATCCTGTAGGTTTCAACAGGAAAGCAAACATTTCCACAGGTTTTCAGGCAAGAAACTCACCTTTAAGGATAACTATTTAGGCTCAGGTAGCTAATCCATAAGACCCCAGTTGCACTGTAGGATTTTTAAAATTTTATTGTACTGTTTATAAGTCTCAGTGTGGAAATCACCTGAACTGCTAGACTAGAAGTTTCAGTAATTGTTCTGTGGAATTTTGTCTCCTTACAGCTCATGACTGCTGAAAATGGCCATCACAACGCACTACATTTCAGACAATTTGGTCATTACTAATTGAAGTTTCCAATGTGTTGTTATTAAAGACTAGTGTAGTTGCCAAAAGTATTTACACATTTTTTTCTCTGATGTTAAAGTAAGACCGTCTATCAGTCTGTCAGCTTATGTGAAAACCAGAATAAAATCTAATCTGGAAAAATCCGTATATAGCTTCCTAAGTGTCAGCCATGTGGGTTATGAAGACTAATTTCTAAGAAAGGGTCTCTGATGTCCAGTGTGAATTGTTGCAGCATGTGTTAACAAGAATGGTGACTGAAAATTTGTACTAAATGTGAGCCTGAAACAATAATTTTGGACTAAAAATATCTTATTCTAAATTACATTGAATTAGGAAATTATGTTAGTTGAGGCATTCAGTGTGTTTCCTTTTGACTTGATTTTAATATTTGTTTCGGTGTCCTAGCTCTCAAACCTTTACATCACAAACACTATCGAATGTGGGCAAAAAGAATTCTCTGAAAAGGTATAACTTATTTTAGGTCCAACTAAAATTTATATTTTATTTCTGCAGATCACTTCATCAGGACTCAACCAGTGCTATCTCTGTATCTAAATATAAGAAAGAAATGAAGCTATGAGTTAAAAAATGATTTTGTGTTGTTGGTGTTTGCTGCTTTTTCGCTTCTTTCCCTCTAATTCTCTGTCTACTACAAAGGATTTCTGGTAGCAATAGATACCATATCCATCAGGAAATAGATAAAGCCTTTGAAGTGGCTTAATGTAATACATCTGGTAGTAGTATGAGGTATCAAACTTATTGACAGATATTGCACTTGGCACATGACACTATGACTATGCACTTAAAAAAGGCAGCAGGCTTACCCTGGTGACATTCCTCCAGTGTTACCCTCATAGAGCACTGACTTGTGTGAAGTCTTGTTATAGTGGTATCTTTTTTTGTCTTTTTGCATTACATTATTTTGAACTTCTTCTTTTACATTTTTGCCATGTATTTCAGTGAGTGTACTGCTGTCTGTATGAGACCTCTTTGAGGAAGAACACTCTGCTTGCTCATGTAAGAAGGTGAGGGGTCCCATTAGTGATGGGTGTGTGAAATGCTTACTTCAATCCAGCTACCATTTTGGATAACATTTTTTATAACATTTTGCCGCTATGTGTACCTAGCAAAACGGAAAGCCTATTTTTTTATGCCCTACCTCAACAATATGATGCATTAAGACTCATTTTATCCCCTATTATTTACTAGATGTTTTAGATAGGTCACTTCTTAATTAGCTGGCAAGAAAGGAAAGAAATCTACCTAGAAAGAAGCATCCTTTGTTTTATTCTTGCTATCTCTTCATGGTATTATGTATCTTATAGGATTTTTTTTTCCCCTGTAAAAAAATGTAAACTTAAGAAGGGATTCCATCAATCAATGCAAAGTGTTTTTCATCCTGACTCCCAGTGATGGTCAGTTGTTGATTTTCTGCAATCCTCGAATAAGGAGTTACCTTGCCCATCTCCTGGAAACCATACATACCAGAAAAAAATCCCAAAATTCAGCCAGTCTCTGGGAATGAGATTTGATGCATATTTTGAAGTACATATATATGCATATAGCTGACATAAAATGGCTGAATGTCGGTTGTTTTTTTTTCTTGGAAGCAGTGCCTGTGTGTAGGAAAAATGTAGCTACTATAATTTGAAAACACAAAAAATTTGATATGATTAGATAAAACAGAGCAAGTGCATAATTATTATTCTAGTAGGCCTAACTGTTTTTAATATAGTAGGATGAGAATTTATTTACATTGTATTAAAAACCAGGATTCCAATAAAAATGTAGTTCAACTTGGTGTGTTGTTAACCTGGTTTATATTGGCCTAAGCTGAGAATCCTTCCTGGAGTTTTGTACTTTTGTATTCTATTACTGATTACTCTTTAACTCCTAGCTGGGGTGCTTATGCATTGAAATTTCACTGGGAGTTACTTCACACTCGTGTCAGTCTGTTAAGGTACAGCTAAGGTCAAAGTCAGTCTCAAAATATATCTCAGTAAACCGAGAAATATACCAGCTCCATAAAGGTGATTTTCAAATATTTTCATTAAAACATAGTCAAAGGTAGCCTTAGACAGTATTATATTCTGCTGGATAATATTAACTCCAAAGGTAATACGTCTCTACTAGTTTATTTGTCTTTCTATCTGTCATCTCTCTCTCCCCCCGTGCTAAACAACCAGGGCATGCTCTGATTTTGGCCCCAGTGCATGGCAATACTTCCACCAGGATGAGTACCTCCTCCCATTTTCTCTGGAGACAGGTTGGACTCATCTGCACTTGTATTCAAAGCAATACCTGCTTCATGTTGACCCACCTGGAAGTTATTTGGGAAGTGAATATTTGTGAGGCTGCAGGGAGGTGCGAACCATTAAAATAGTATGGATAACTTTCTTTAGCAGTAGTCTAAGTACCCAGGTTGGATCATTGGCTCTGCTGCTGCTGACTCTGCTGCATTCCTGTCTCTCCAGTGGTACAAAAAAATTGAGATTCAAGCACATTCTCTATGAAAGAAACCTTGAACCTGATTTCCAAATTCCAGGTGGTGTTTTACATCCTTAGCAATGTGCCACATACAGGAATCATTTAGTACATTTATAATATTATATTTGTGTTTGGTTTACATTACTTCCTTCCATTGCTATATTTTTACGCATATTGATTACTTTGAGGGTCATGAAATTTGGTGGAAATTGAATGTAACAGGTTAGTCAGGGAAAAAAGGTGAGCCAAAATTCTTTCAGACAAGTTTATAGTACTTGGAAGTGTGCATAGCAACATTTTTTTTAATTGTTCATTTCAAAGGAGATAGGCAAGGTAACATTTTAAAAGGTAAGGAAGTACTTCAAGTACATTAGGCTATAATGACAATTCTTTTTAATACTAGAGCTTTTGAAATTAATCAGTGAGCTAAAATTTAGCAATTTTAGTAGGGGCATGAAAAGGTGGCTATCACCAGAAAAATATAATAAAAGATCCATTAACTGTAGTCCACACTGAATCTTTATGCAAGAAAGAATCTTAAACTACTGCAGAAAGTTTTGACTAAGAACTGCCAGATTTGATCTACATGCAGAAGCAACTTTCAATGAGTAACACAAACTTCAGCTTGTGGCCTGAAAATATATTTACATATGTTTTGACTACTTTTGTAAGTATGTGCGGGTGTACAGCAGTGGATCTTGGAAACAGCAGGCAAATAGATATAGATTAAAAGTAGGGACACTTTTCATGAAATAACAGACTATATTCTCACTTTCATTCAGTAATGGGTATCTTCAACCTTTACTGATATTTCATTGACAGATGAGCATCCTCAATTCAGGGCACACATTTTACAAGGAAGTTTGAGAGACATTCAAGGCATATGAAAGCTCATTCTCCTCTTCCGTAGCTGTGGGAGATTTTAACCAGTTCACAATGACAACAGCCTGATTTCCTAGAACAAGCCACTCTTCTACTTATTTTCTTAGAAATAATGAATTAGATCTATTTTCTTTTTTGATAAATACATGCAAGTCTGAAGTAGATAGGATGAGATAGCATCACAAAAAAATAACAAAAAATGCAACAGACCAAGGATCCTCATCAGGAATAAGAAATATGTGTTAAGAAAAGTACTGAGACTAGAACTGCAAATTAACAATTCTACTTGAGACAAGAAGGTTTTGTTGGGTTTTTTTGGGTGAAGGACCAAAATGTCAGATACCTTGTTGGGGAAAGAAAACAGCCTAACAAAGTCCACTGATGTCAATATGAAGCTTGGGAACCAGTGCAGAAACTTACAGGAAAATGTTGGGTCAGATTTTGGTCCTCCTGCTCTGACTCTTTCTACAAAGAATCTTCACAAATTCTGCATACAGTATAGAGTATTTATACAATTAAACAACTATGATGTAATTGCCTTTCAAGTATTTAAGAACAGTGTTTACATTTCTACTGACTTGTTGATCTTGATGTTTCATTTGTGTTTTAATTTATGTGAAATAAGGGATCTAAAGTGATTCCACAATGGGAACTTTGTCTTTCCAACAAGATAACCAACAGGTCTACCGTATACTTTCTTTCATATACTATCTACTTAACCTACAATTAATTTTTTAACATAATTTTTATTATAAGCATAACATGAAAGGGAAAAAAAGATCTAGATGAAAAAGCCCCAAACATTTTCAGGAGGGGATTTTTAAATTGCTACTGGAAATCAGCTTGCCAACTCCTATACACCTTCACAGGCTCTTTTATGTCTTTTGAATATTTTCCCATAAATCTGAAGCTTGTGCAAGTCTGGAGCTAAAAATATGTAAAGTGTATCATGCAATGAGCCAGCTGTCTGTAGAATGAATGGCCGTAGACAAGAGACTGCAGTTGTTAATTTATTTCATTAGTAAAAAGAAAGAAATGGTGCCATCTAATCAATTACGAAACTGTCACTAGTACAGAGCCATGTGTTATACCAAACACCTGATCTCAATTACTTATGTTGATATTCATCACTAGGAATAAATATTTTAAGGATGAAAAACAAATGGCTATTTTATGAAGGAAATAAAATATATTCAAGGATTAATAAGGAGGATAAGGATGTAAGAGAAATGGTATAAACATTTCATTGATGTGTGGAATGAAGTCTTCTAATGCTAGCATGGTTATAGTCACTTGAAAACCTACTGGAAATTATTTCTCTCCTTGTACTGCCAGCTATTTATGAGGTCAAAAGCATGAGCCGTGCTCTTTGTGCCGTTACTCTTCAATGTAATGAGTCTTGAATGCAATGCATCTAAGAATAGAAGTGCAGCACAAAAAATCCTTACTTGATGGTAGCCAGAATGTCCTTTTCCTAAATATTCTACTCTTGTCTATACACAAAGAAAATGTGTATTTTTTACTTGCAAAATGCTTCAGCAATGTACCCAGCTTTATATGTATGAGCATCCTGCCATGTTTTTCTGCTCATTTTCTTGTTATACTCTTAACAAAGGAAGAGATTGGAAATTGCAGTCGTCTAGGTGATCTGAGAGAAATCAACTCTGAATACAACTTAAAATACAAGTTAAAGAAACCACACCTAAAATTTATAATAAAAGTGTCAATTACAGTTCAGAGAAAGAGTACTTTCAATAAATTTCACAGACTAAATGAATTATGCAGTGCACACCTGCCTCTCAGGAATAATTCTCATGTTACAGTGAGCTTGGAAAATTGTTATTTCTTGACCTAAAAGGAGGTTAAAACACTTTCACTGGAAATCAATTCACTTTAAAGTATTTAGCACTGTTTGTATTTTGTAGAAGCATATATGACAGGGTGAGTTTCAATTGGTACTTTATATAGCAATTGTGGAAAACCCATCATACACAGAAAGAAATGTGAATGAGTGTTTAACAAGATAGATAATTTCATTATTTTTCTTCTAAAACACTCACTGAAAGAAGAGCAGAGAAGTACAGATGTGCCTTATGTCTTGTGCTGGTGTGAATGACTACTTCATATGCTGAATGAAAGTGGTAGTTAAAATAATGTCTATAATTAACCTTGTACTTTACAGGAACATGACCTTCAACATCATCAAATACTGCTGCACATGCTATAGTTTCAGCTGAAATCATGTTTGTGAGTCAGTGACAAGTCTCAGATTCAGAATAAAGATGGGGGAAATTTTGTAAAAAATTTTGATTAGTCCTTTGCTTGAGGCAGGGACACTAAACTTACAACATTCTTGACAAATACTTGCCTAACCTTAACTTCCACTAAAAGAAATGACCATTTGTGTAGTGGTATTATTGATGGCATTATTCAAAGGTGTGCAGAGAAAATTAACTGCCACAAGTAGATGCAAAGGTGGACTACATAAATCCTCTGCAATGATGCACCTTACAGAAGGTAAAACACAAGCTCAATTACACCCCCACAGCAGTACACTTGACAAAAAGAAGTAACCATTGCTATTTTATGGAGACAGTAAAGGTAATGAAAAAAGGGCCTTGACATACAAATTTTGCTCATGTCACAAAGAGTCCTATTGCCTGTCTGTTCCCATGGCTATGTTTACATGAATTAGCATTTTGACACAACAGGAAAGGACCAAAATTGGACTTGTTTTTTCAGAGAAGCTGTGGAGTCTGTCTTTGGAGATTTTCAAGCCTTTACTTGAGCAGGGCAAAGCCCTAAAAAGCCCAGTCTTGATTCATTACTGAGTCTGGTCTGGGCAGAGTTGGTTTAAAGGCCTCTCTTCCCATTTGAGTGATTACTTGATCAGGCGACTGGAGAAGCTTGTATTGAGACCCTGGCATCTGTGCTGAGTCCTGTTTGGAGATCGTACTTTAGGTCATATTTAATCCTGTCTGCAGGACCAAATTTTGCTAGCAGAGATATGTTTGAGGCCGTGTAATGCTCAGTTACAGCCCTGAAGCCCTATAGGAGGCTGGGTGCATTCAAAGAGTGCCCATATCACAGGATCACTACTAGTGTCCTCTGAAAGAAAGCATTTTCACCTATATCAAAAATGAAACAATATGCAGTCACTAGTTACCTAAAGAGATTTCAGAATAATTTTTTTTTCTCTGAAAAAAATACTATAGTAGACACAAACCATATATATACAAAAATAAATTTGAAAATTTGGCATTTAGTACCCCAATGATCTTAGGCTGTCTTCCTCACTCTTCCAGATGTGGTCTTGTGGAAGTGTTTCTCTCAGCCTAAGGAGTGCTGTGTAATAGGAGGTAGACTTGTTGAAAGGACAAGTGGTTTACTAAGTAACAAGTCTAACTGGAAAATCATGCATTGGATATAGTCAGTTTTAGCTGGGACTTTACTGAGGTGTTTTTGTTATTATTTGTTATCAAGAAGAGAGGGAAGGAACTCAAAATTATATCATAGAACTCTACGGCAGCATTTACATCTTCTTCCATTTGGACCTGTAATTTTCTTGTCTTTCTTCCTCAGCCCCTGAGCGCTGACTGACAGGAAAACTTTTGTTACTCTAGTATCACTTAAATTATTTTCTGAACACTTAGAAATGGAGTGATAATTATCCATCCCCTCCCGTACTGCTGAAATATTGGAGATGTAATCAAGTGTAAAAGAGAAAAATTTTTCCCCACACCAGGAAAAGAGTTAAGAAGTTCTTTCCTACAAACAGCAGTCTTGCTTTGAAATGTAGAGGAAGAAAGATAGAGACAGTTGTTTGAACTTCCTCTTGATAGAAACAAGATTGTATACAGCAGCAGAGATTTGACAATATCTTGTAGCAGAGATATCTTGAAGCAAGATAATCCTGCATCTGTTCTTTGAAATTCGACTCAACTATTTTTATTTTTTGCTTGTGTTCCTATTCAAGTTTTTTTAGTATGAGACAGTTTCTAACTTTAGGTGGGGTTATTGCAGTCATTTAAACTGGCCTCTCATAAACTAATTAATTCACCTGATCATTTCTGTTGCAGATCCAGACACACCAGAAAACTCCATGTTTGCTCTAAAGTGATTCATTACCCTAAGGATGGAAAAAGATCAAACAAGGAAGATATATATTGAAATGGAAAGAGGTCCAACGTGCCAGAGCAATCACAGCCTTACCTACCACCTGACAGTTTTGAATCAAATGCATTACTCTAATCAGAAGGCAAGTTTTGGAAACGTACAAAATATAGTCAACTCTTACCAGACCTGTCTTTTTGCACATGAGCCTGAATAGTATAAATACATGTCAATCTGTACAGGGGACAAATAAAAATCAATAGCAATACTTGCAGCGGTGGATTGACCCTAGCTGGATGTCAGGTTCCCATTAAAACATGTCTAACTCTACTATCCTCCATTGGACATGGGAAAGAAAATATAATGAAAGTCTTGTGGGCTGACATAAAGGCAGGGAGAGATCACTAAGCAATTGTTGTCATGGGCAAAACAGACCTGGAGAAATTAGTTTAATGTTAATCAACTCAGTGCATGATAATGACAAATTCAAAATTTAAAATGCCTCCTTCTCCCTCCTTCCCGGGCTCAACTTCAGCTGCTGGGTTCTCCAGCTCTTCTCCACCAACAGCACATGTGACGGTGAATGGGATTGTGGTCATTTTTTTCTCCCTTTTAAAATGTATGATCCCAGAGGTTCTGCCATTGTCATGGATGGACTCAGCCTTGGCCATTTGTGGGTTCATCTTGGAGCAAGTTGCTCTGTTGGACATGGGTAACGATTCTGACAGCTACTTACAGCAGCCACCTCTAAAGCACACCTTCTTTTTAAACCTTGCCATGCAAACCCACTACTCTTTCATGGAACATGTGCCCTGTATTCAAAGAGAAAGGCGAATACATCAGAATATAAAGACTGGTTTCCTGTTTCTTAAGCCATGTCTGAAAAGGTGTATTTCTCCAGCCAAACCATGTCAGATTACCTCTGAAACTCATTTAGAAAAAAGTAAATCATTAGTCTACCTGCTGTGATATCTCACAAACAGCATCTGCTTTGCAAAATTCTTTCTTCTCTTGAAGGCAAATTTGTTTTTAATCTTTCTTTTTGTACCACCTTTGGATCTATTGACAGACATCTCCAGAGACCTGCATACCCACCTTTTTTTTTTCTTTTTTTTTTTTTTTTTTAATAAAGCACACAGTTCTTAGACTTATTTTTTTTTAATGGCAAATTATTACTTTCCAGGAAATCTTCTTTTTCCCTGTAAATAATGAGTGCTAGAGAGTTGCACCATTGTCATGTGAAGTGAGATACTGGTAATTAAGATGGCTCACAAGTAGCTTCCTAAGACAAAGATTTCTTAATAAACTTAATGGTTTTGAGTCATTACCAGGCTGATTGAAAACTGATATATTTTTCTCACAGTCTAAAAGAGCCATATTTAGCATAGACTATTCTTTGATCCCCTGTTCCAAGACTGTTAGTCTTCCAAGTTACTTGACAATTTGAGCATTTTATTATGAAGTTTAGGTGTTCCAGTGTTTCCCTAAACATTGGCAAACACAGAAACACAAGACAAGGGTCAGCATTGGGAATTGCTTCTAAGGAGCTAGCTCAAAGGTCTTTTTTTGACACAGAGTATAAATCACTCTGACCTTGTGCTTTTGAATGCATCTATATCTTTAGCGGGACGTATACATACTTGAAATACACAAATACTGAAGATCCGTGATGAAATGGATTCTAAAAGATGAATCAGACATTAATTACTGCATTTTTAGTATTTTTGAACAACAACTTTTGGTATTAATTGCTTAAGATATTTGTTCCTATCCCATAATATATGTAACATCTCTTCTGTGACCAGTGACAAATGGTCTGTGTCAACCACCATATTCTTGATGACTTAGGGTGCAATTTCTGTTTAAAGGGTCTGGGTAATTTAGCTTCTTAATATCTCTCTTCAAAGAGATTAATTCTCCTTTAATTTGTTCCATATCACTTGTGACTTGAGAAAGCATGGTATATATTCAAAACCTTTGGGAAGCATTGAATAGTATACACATAGTACCAGTAGTTTTAGAAGGTACTTAGAACTACCAGCAAGGAAGAAGAATTACTTCTAACAGCTGTTGGATTAAAATACCACGTTATATTTAAGACATGGTTTTGATTGAATTTACTCTAGTTTTAATGGCTCTTCACTCAGTTGATTTATTACCAACTTAGAATTACAGAAATGAAAGAAGGAATCAAGTTCTTAATGATGACTAAATGTTGTTGTTGTTGCTTTCTATGGGAAGTATAAAGAAATACTGTTTCCAGAATGGATGTGCTGGTGTGCTTTGAACTTAATACCACTTAGATAAAATTTTAATTGTAAGCTTAGGAATACAGGCAGACTAAAAATTGGCAGAAGAAAAAATATGGATATATTCTTCCTTTTAACCAAGGATATATAATGAAACCAAAAGTTAATATGGATTATATGGCAAATTATTTTTACTTTTTAAGCCATCCATTATTTTCCTTGCCTTTATTCTTGTAAACAATAACTGAATCTTTTGATTCTCATTTAATAAGCAAGTATGTTGAAACAAAGATGAATGAACTGTTTTTCCTTCAAAAGATATTTTTAAGTGTTCCACACAATGCCTTATCATGGGAAAATTAAATTCCCAAGACAGTACACGGAAATTACTTTCTCATGTCTGTTGTAGACTTTTTGCAGTTTTTGGAAATGTTATCTAGAGGCAGTTGCTGTGTTAACATTCTAGCAAAATATTTTAGAAGTACATAAGGAATTTGGGGGCTTTCCTCAAGGTTTCAAAACATGAGTCACTAACCCAGCTTTTTCTCACAGACTATTGACAAGATTTAAGTTCTGAACTTCTCTGTATGAACAGAAAGAGAAAACACATTTATGTCCAGAAAAAGTGGCCAGAGTGTGAAGACAGCCTTACTCTGGACTGGGTCTCGAGCAGGGTGAGGTTAGGGCCAGAGTGGAGCAACAGTCTGTGCCTTGGGCAGCCTTGTGGGTGCACTCCAAGAAGAGGGGTGTCATGCCTCTCCTTGCTTCCAGCTTTGCCTCTGTGCCATCAATACCTGCCAGCTTACTTTCCTTGCCAGTGGTTTAGTAGGGAGACAACACGGAGAGTCTGTGGCTTGGATGGAGCCTTTAAACTGATGGAAGCATTTTTGCTCAGGGTTACACTGTGTGTCAGTACTTTTGTGTGACTCCTGGTGATGGTATGATTGAAAAAAATGATTTACTGGGGATGTGTTAGTGGCTGCTGTTGGAAAAAAGAGATTGTCCAGGGTTCTCTGTTAACACAGGCTCCGAGGTACAGTTTCCATTCCTCCACTGCTTCCTCCTGAGGCCAAAGTGTGCTGGGCTTGAATGGCAGCCTGCTTCAGGGCTGATCTCAGAAAACTTGGGAGTCTTGGGATGTAGATCTTCCCTTGCCTGACAGAGATCCAGCCAAGTGCCTGCACATGGGCAAGTGGGTTCCAGAACAGCAGAGCAGGCTCTGCCTGTCTTCCCAGCACAGCTGTGGGAGCTTGGACTAGCAGAGTTGGGCTGCTCTTGCATATGAGTGGGAAGGAAAGGTTTTGTCAGGTGAGACTGGAGAAGAACCAGGCATGTCTGGGTGCAGAGACACCAGTGGGAGGACCCATCAGGGCTGGTGCTGTCAGCACAGCCTGCATTCCTGGGCTACACAGAAGTCTTTTGGGCCATGTGCAGCCTGACACCCCTGTGCTGGCACATGGAAGCTGGAGGCAGGGAGCACACCAGGGGAAGGTTTTCCCTTGCAGCAAGCTGACTAATGTTGCTATCCTGGTTGCAGCAAACTAACAGGTTGCTCAAGGGTGTGAAACTGATGTTGAACAAACTAATTCTGCGCCCCAAGAAATTCTCCCCCCGCATCTTCAGCTGTGTGGAGAAATTCTTGGGTAAGTATTCCTTACAATGGTGGTAAGGAATGGTTCCTCCTTGGTTTTGGGATGAAACTAGCAACTGGAAAGCTCCTAGATGTTTATGGTATGGAAGAGAAGGAAAGTGCCATGCCCAGTGCAGTGCTCTGCTGATGCCCTGCTAGGCTGGAGCTGCCCGGCCAGCCAGGTCCCCGCTCTACTGGTGTGGCTGCAGGGAAGCCGGGAAGCCTGCAGGCAGGAGGTGTCTGAGAGCTCCCGAGCCGTGCCGTGCCACGGGCCCCCTCTGCCAGAGGAGGGGACATTGTCCTTGACCAAGCTCTGTGGTTTCTTGTGCTGCTCTGAGTGTCTGTGCTGGGGTTCCTCTCTGACTGTTCCCCCGGCAGTGCTTGTACACGGTGCAGAAGTGGGCACAACATGGCAATGCTGACCATACCAGTATTGAACAGAGGGGAAGGATCAGCTCTCTCTGCCCATAGGCCACCCCTCCTATTGCGGGACACAATTACTCTTGTTTGCCAAACAGGTAATTTTTGGGGTCCCTGTATCCTTTCCTGCCACAGGAATAGTTTGAATTAGTTTTTGAAGGAATTTAACATTCACAAAATTTTAATCTTCTTAGTATTGTCTTATGACATTCTATTCCATCATACAAGCATATGAGAATTGAAGCTTTAGTATTGAAAGCAAACAAAGCACATCAAAATTAGGGGTAAAATATTTTTGCTAGGGTGAGTGGGTTTGCAATTTAATCAACTCTGAAAATCTCTAGGGCATTTGCCTAAAAGATGAGGCACACCTCCTTTCAGTAATACTTCATTATGACAATGCCAGCTATCTTAGATGCAGTAGTTGAGACTAGATTTCCCGTGAAAAATGGTATTTCATTTAAAAATAGGGCTTGCTTCTAATCCACTCACCAAGTGTATATAACTACACTATTGATTTTTTACAATACCTTTACTGCTAAAAAAAAGTTAGGAATCCAACATAAACCCAAAAGTTTTCTTTTTATTTCATAAATTTGCACTGAAAACATGGGAAGAGAGGAAAATAAAGGAAGAGCTTTTACTTAATTTTAGAAATCTCAGGTTAAGAACACTTTGGGAAACATATCAGGAGCAATAACATCTGAAATATGAACATACAAAGTATTTCATAGACTCTTACCAAATTACAAGTAAGGACAGTTTTAACAGAGGGGTCTTCCCAAAAGGGACAGAAAAAAGATACACAGGTTATTTTTTAATTAAATAATTTAATTTAATTTTTAATTAAACACATCCATTTTCAGATTTATTTATCTTGCTCTCTGTGGACCATGAGAAGTGAATATGTTTAGGCAGGCATTATTTTCTTCATTTATATATCTGTCCAAAGTGTTGTCATTGTATTCTATTTTTCAATTTTATGACCTTGTCTTAGGATAGTCTAGGGGTTTAGATTTTAGACTTACACAAATCATTCATCTCTTCCTTTGTAAATGGTTCATGGGAGACATTGTAAAACTGGTGTTTATGCTCTGTTAGAAGGCAATGTGTTTCAAAAGAAGTATTTTAGGAAAAACATCAGTTACAGTATGTTGTTCAAACTACTTTCATAATTATAGACTGTCAGTTGTGGTAAGGTTTCTATTTATATGATTGATTTATAGTTACATTTTAGTGTGCATGTTCCTGGTGATTTTTTATCCCTTATATGGCTTTTTCAGTTAGAGATGCACCAACTTTGCCAGCAGCTCACATGTACCTGGACATGAGGTTACTGTAAGTAATGAGATGGTAGCTGTATGCATTAAGAACTCCCAGTGGTACAATTCCATGTATTTTTAAACACACAGATATACAAAAACACACACACATGTATAAAATATTCTATTAAAGCCTTTCTTCAACTATACCTTATTTACATGCTGACATCCTCACAGCTTATGACATATTCTAAACCTAAAGCATATGAAGAGCTTTTTGCAGTGAACTTAGCATTCAATTATTATATTTTATTAGGTGGTATAAGCATGAATGTTCAAATGAACTTGAAAAGAAAACTCATTTCAGCTGTTAGAAAAAATAACTTTCTGAAGAGCTGCCACTGAGTGATTGTAATTGTTTTTATGTCTTTCTCCAACTTTTAGCATATTTACACTTTACAGCCTACTTTGGATAAGAAGATACCAAATGTATCCCAAAGACAACTTATTAAGGCCTTTTGATTTTTCTTTTCATGAAAATTGAAATGTTCATTTTCAAAATGCAAAACATTTACCACACTAACTAAAAAATAAACAGAGTAAATGCCAGAAATTAAAAAGTCTGGAACCCCAAATTATGGGGAAGTTAGCACAGCGTTCTTTGTCTTTTTCAGGCTCTGTTTATGCTCCAGAATCAATCCCTGGTGATTAAAAGGTAGATAGTTATCTGAAGGAGATTTGCTGTTTATCCTATATGGCCTGCTGAATATAGATAAAGATGAGGAAGCCTACAAATCAGCAGAAGTAGAGCAGTGCTGTTTTGAGTGGTACATGACATATACTATTCTCTGGGTCTGCAGTTCTGAAGTAATCAAACCATTATCAAAGATGGTGTTTTGCCACCAAAAACCTCTGGACCATGGAACATATTTATCATGGAGTTGCTGAAATATGGAAACATCATCCCTGACTTATATTTGCTTCATTGTAGAGTATGTAAATTTCAGGTGAGTGGTGGATAAAAAACTGCTGATGTTGGTGGTTTTCTTGTTGTGAGTTAGGGTCCTTTACTGAGATGCAGTCATGTGGCATGCAGGAAAAACTGAAGTTTGTTTCATTTTCTGTTGGGCAAGAGAAAGGAACCTGAAACACCTCTGTCAGTCACAAGTAGAATGACTCACCTTCACAATCGGCAGAAACACAGGAAGTTCCCACTGTAAATATCAAGCTTCAGTCCTCAAAATGAAGGAGTATTTTGAAGTATTCCCCACCATAATAATTCTTCTGACTGAGAACAAAACACGGAAGAGTGCAGTAAGTTCCAGTCCTCAAATGCAGCTCTTGTTTATCTATCAGTCTATCATGAGTCAGCTAACACAAACTGCTATCCTGATCCAGAGCAGCTGTCTAATTACAATTTTTTTATTAATTACTGAGTAGAAAATAATTTGTAATTAGCTTAGACTAAATCATAGCTTAAACAGCCAAGAATTACATTACAAACTAAAGTGCAATTAAAGCACTACACTAAAGTGTTTATTTAAACCCAGTCTAGCTAATGCAGATTTTTCAATCAGGTTCTCAGGCTCATACATAGATATAATTAGTCTTCAGTACTGACAGCATACTGCATTTATTCATTAAACATCAACATTGTTGAAGAAATGTAAATAAAATTTAGACAGGAATTCTTTAAAGGGACAGTCATGGAAACATCTGGGTGAGAAAATGAAGCTGGGAATGATGTGAATTTTAATGAGTTTTGGTGCAGCTCTGGTACCCAAAGAATTTTTGAAGACGCACACTTTGAAGTCCTACTACTTGCACTGAGTTTGTAAGCACCAGTTATCCTCCTTTTACTGGCATGTAGTCACTTATCTAGGCTTTTTCAGTGAGACTTTGGGCTCTGCACCTGGACAGATTCCCACTAAGCAGACAGGATATAATTTTGTATCTAACACTGGGAAGGAAAATATACAGCATACAGTAACACCACTGACTTTTAATATATCTTGCTGCATTTAATGTAAATGAATTAATTTTAAAATACGCAGTAAGACTATTGACAAAATTTATTCCTTTCAGTTATGTAGAATGAAACTAACTTATCTCTTATAGGGTGTGTCATAGTAATTTCAGAAATCTGACTTTTGCTACTGGAGGGAGTGACATTTTTCTGTGTGCCTAGGTGAGAAAGCCGTTTTATCCCTGGAAAGAAGAAAACCAACATTGCTAGAAAGGAGAGCATACTGTGATATAAGACTTCTAGGACACCCATGGATAAAGTTTGGTGGTAGGCAGGGGCAAGGAGTGAGATGTAGCACATTGACTATTAATAGAATGAACAACACGGATGTGAAGATTGTTCTGAAATAAATATCAATATTGATACAAAAAAGCTGTACTAGACTGTCTACTAATGATAGTGTTGTGTCTTCCATACTTCTTCAGCTCAGCTATTGACACCATGATACAAATCTCTGAACAGCCCAGAATTTCATTGTGTAGTGTCCTGACAGCAATGTTACAAGGGAAGCTTTCATACTCTTAGCTTCAGGAGTATAAAAAACATAAAATCTGTTTTCCAGTTCTATTCAACATCTGCATATTAGCTTCCTGAAATTAGAGAATTTCTCAGGAGTCACATGCTCAAGTGAAAAAAACCCCCAAAAATCCCAGAGTCATTAGAAGCCTACTCTGTTTTAGTATTTAAGCATTTGAAATTTGCCTTTCCTAAAAATAAGGTTTTAAAAATGCTCAAAGGGCTTATTTAAAAAGTGCTGAAATATGGTTTTAAAAAGTCTACCAAAGGCTGTTCAAAAGCAGTCACCGGCAAACCCATTCTGATTTTGTAGATGGACTGAAGATACCAATCATGAAGATATATTGTGCTTGTCTGTGTGAGTGCACTAGACAGCTGCTTCACAACAAAAGAAAGTGTAAGTGAATGTATTACCATCTGAATTAGAGTTTCTTCACTATTTTGCTAAGATATTGCTCATGTCAACATTTCAGTTGCTAAAGTGTGTTTGTATCTTGTAAGGCATGATACTCTTCTGATTTTGTGGTTTGCATTCATGTCCTCAGCTCTGTCCCATAAACAACCTATGACAGAACTTCGAGAAGCAATGTACATTCTTTACACTTTATACCTCCACCTCCAAACCCCTTGGCTTAATATAAAATTTCTTTCCTCCTTCCCCCATTTATTGAAGGTGGCTCTGTGACAGCCTTGAGTTCCACACTAATGTATTCAGTAACTATCTAATAATAAGACTTTATGAAAATACATATCACCACATATAATATTCTGCAGAAGCTGACTCCCTTGATGAAACTTTGAACACCATAAACTGAAGGCCAGTTAGGTAAACTTTGCATCTGGCACTGCTACAGATTTTAAGATAATAAAAAAATTCAACAAAAATTATATTAATGCTCCTTGAATAAGTAGTTATATTATCTAGAGGGAAGGAGTGGAAGAGGCACCACTTTAGCTGTCTAAAATCCTAAATACCTGGTGAAAGTGATCTTTCTGTGTGTCAGACAGTAACCTTATTTTTTTCTTTTGATTTTCTGTCTCATATTTTCTGTCTTCCTGCCCAAATTAGGTAATAAACAATGTCTTGGACGACCACAGTAAAGTGAACCAGAGCTAAGTAACCCTAATAACCACTTTTCAAATGCAAGCATTTGAAAATGTATCATACTATGTATCATACTATTCAATGTAGTCTCAGTTCTAAGCAAATGCAGGTCAGTTGTGAACCTTATGTGAAGAATATGGTCCTAGTTTTGATAGAACAGTTGGCTAGAAAACAGGATAGGTGCCTTTAGAAAGTAAAATCAATTATGTGTTTATTTCAAGACTTATTTGCAATAGAGTTCTTGAAGCTGGTGCTTATTTCCATCTATGTTGAACACTATGTACATCCTTAAGAGCATGAATAATATAATTTTTAAGAGGAAATTATGTTTTTTGTCAAGGAAGCTCTCAACCTGATATGTAATTCGGTAGGATTTTTTTTCCTAATGTGGGAAATGTTTATTTGGTTTCTGATTACATGTCTTTTCATGTTCCTTCAGTTCTCTTGACAAAAATGATTGTCACTGAGAAGGTATTATTAAAATGATAAATAAAAAACACGAGTATTAATAAAAAAAGAAAAAAATTATAATATTTAATAGACTTCTGATGATCCAAACAGGCGAAAAGAATACTTAGTCCATCTCTACTTTGAGGGTTAAATAAGTCTTTTTATTGTTATAAAGACTTAGGTGGTTGTAAAAATCTGTATGACTTTAGGCCTTTAAATGCAAACAGTAGAAATAGTTCTCTCAATATTCATCATATCGTGTGTCTGTTTGCTCATGCTAAAGTGAATTTGACATAATGGTAAGTAGTTCAAACAATCTGTACTGCTGGAAGCTTTCCACCATGAACTATTGATTTACTTACCCCATTTACAGCATGCTCCAAATCACTTTCCATTCTGTTTACCATTCTGTATGGCTAATATGCATCATTTCACATTGTCTGATGGAATTAAGAAAACCTTGTCATTTTTCTGGAAAACCTGCTATATTTATTTGTAGGTCAGGGTAGTGGGAAGAAGAACCTGGCTAGTTTAGTACCAAAAGTCCTTATTTTGGTAACTTTCTGTTTTGTTTAGTATCTCCAGGTGATTTTATGATGATACTCCATTCTCTTATCATGTGCTTTATGCCCAGAAATGACTGCTGTATCTTTAACGTATATCTGAGGAAGAGGTGGGAGCCTAGGACCTCTTGCCTGGGCTTTGTTCAAAGACTCACTCCCCAGGTGTGCTGGGATGCGGGCAGAACTGGATGCTACTTTCTTGCTTAGCTAAGTTGGTTTTTGTTGGCTTGTGCAAAAAGTTTCTTTTTTCCCCCTTTCCTTAGCCTGGAGAGACTATAGCAGCAATCCTTCATTGATTTTTGTTAGTTTCTTATATTGTTTGTCCTGGTTTTGGTCCAAGATCAGACAATTGCTGTGAGACAGCAAACTGAGACCTGTGGGGAGATGCGGGAACCACTGTGCCTGGCCCCATACCTCGGGGGAAGCTGAACCAACATGAGAAAAGACACCAAAATCCACCAGCTTTATCTACTGTGAGAACGAGATCCACACCAGAGGTTCAACAGGTTCCCATCTATTTTGCCTGATCTGCAATGTGAACTTTTTTTCCTTCCGTGAGACAAAAGCCAGGTGCCATTTTTTCCCCCTTTCCTCATGGCCAGCCAGTTTATTTCGTTCCTTCCCTGACATTTTGGGGGGTTTTGCTCTGATGTGGGTGGGTGGAGGGTGTGTGTGTGTGTGTGTGTGTGTGTCTGAAGTAAGGATCTGACTGTTCAATATCTAGCATTTATTAATTCTTTTTCCTGTGCTGTGTCGGCACTTTGTTTGTGCCGACAGTTGGTTTTCTTCACTTTCACTCACTGGTATTCATTCTCTTATTGGCAGAAAAGGGATTGCTGAAGCTTTATTTTTTCCTAGAGGAAACAGATATTCCAGATATTCCATTTAAATTAAATGGAAACAACATTCCATTCCAGATATTCCAGATATTCCATTTTTTTCCTAAACTTGTCTCTAAACTGAGACTTGGATATAGGCATTGCTGTTAGCAAGCAAGGACCATATCCTGAGTGAAAATCAAAGTATCATCAGATTAAAAGTGGTGAGATCATCCTCTCTTTGTCATGAACAGTCACGGCCAGTGGTGAGCCTTGGTAGGTCAGAGTGCGATTAGCTCTAAAAAGAGGTAGTGCAGAATGAGTGTCCTACTTGTCACTTTAAATTCCTTTAGGATAAGGTAGGAGTTGTACTGGGAAAATAAAGAAATTCTGCAGGAAGTGTGAGTTCTGCTGTGGGAGAGAACCATCTCTCAAATCACTTGAGCATATTCAGAAACATTCAACCTAGAAATGACATGGATATAAAAAAAGTTGTAACAGTGACTTTTGATGGCTTGGCTGTTGCTCTGAAATACTGGAATTATAAATGGATGAATGTAAAGTGTGAACAAATTCAAGGAATCATAGTAACCTGGAATCATAGAATGGTTTAGATTGGATGGGATCTTATAGATCACCTAATTCCGAGCCCTCTGGCATGGACAGGACACCAGTTTGCTCAGAGCCCCTTCCAGCCTGGCCTTGAACAGTCCCAAGAATGGGGCACCATGTTCCACTGCTTCACAACACTATGTGTAAAGAATTTCTTCCTAACATCCAGTTTAAAGCTGCCCTCTTTCAATTAAGGCTATCTCCTCTTCTCCTGTCTTTACACTGTCCAGCTTACTTGTAGGCCCCCTTTAGGTACTGGAAGGCTGCAATAAGGTCTCTCTGGGGCCTTTTCTTCCCCAGGCTCATCAACCCCAACTGTCCCATTTTGTCATGGTGGAAGAGATGCTCCAGCCCCCTGATCATCTTCCTGGCCCTCCTCTGGACTCATTCCTCCAGATCCATGTTTTTCTCATGTTGAGGGCCCCAGAACTGAACACAGTACTCCAAATGGGTTCTCACAAGAGCAGTGTAGAGTGGGACAACAACCTTCCTTAACCTGCTGGCCACATGATTTTGGAAGCATCCCTGAATACAACTGGCTTTCTGGGCAGTGAGCACACAATAATGGGTCATGTCAAGTTTCTTATCTACCAGCATCCCCAAGTCCTCCTTAGGTCTGGTCCCAACCTGCTCTCCTAACAGCCTGATTTTTTTCTTCTAATTGCTCAATCCAGGTGCAGGACCTTGCATTTTGGCCTCGTTGAACTTCATGAGGTTCATACCATGCCATTTCTCAGGCCTAACATGGTCTCTCTCTCTCTCTCAATGGCTTCCATTCCCTCCACCATGTTGACTACACCACACAGCTTGGTGTTGTCAGCATGCTTACTTAGGTGCACTCCATCCCATTGTCCTTTCACCAACAAGGTTGTTATATAGCTCTGGTCCCAATACCAGCACCTGAGAGCACCACTTGCTACTGCTCTCCTCTTGGACACTGAACTGACTGCAACTGCTTGAGTGTAACCATGCAGCCAGCTCTTTATCCACTGAGTCTACCCATCAAATTGTTTCTTTCCAGCTCAGCAACAAGTATCTTGTGCAGGACAGTGTCAAACACTCTGCACAAGTCCAAGTAAACCAAGTAAAGTGACTCTGAACTTGTGCATGTTAAGATTCGCAGTGGTCTCAAACATGACCTTCATGCCTTAGCCGTCTGAAACTTGAACTTGCTTTTTTGCCCATCTCTTCTTGATGCATTGAGTTTGGTTGGCAAACTGATAATGAATCTCACTTTTACTGAGCATCTCTCTCAACCCCAAACATGAATATGTGATCAATCTATCCGATTGAGAGTTTTCCAGAGAAAGGGAAAAAAACCACCAAACTTGATCTTATACATATGACATATTAAAACTCCTCAGAGCTTAGAGAAGAGGGAAACTTTGATCCTTACAAGGAAAACAGACCAGTGGACTGGGCTTATAGAGCTAGATGGATCAGATTTTCATGTCTGAAATGGCATCCATAGGATCAGTCCAGCTTTGTTCCGTAAATGAGAAAACAGACTGATGAGAAGGAATGTGAATGCTGTAAAATAAAGATGGAGAACAGAGCTGCTAAAGTACTTTAAAACATTAGAGAAGACTTTTAAAAAGACCTCCTGTCAACTTTTCAAGATGTTATGGATGATGAAGCAATTTTGCAATACTGCTATTATATGGCTATTTTTCACAAGGGGAAGGGAAAGGGCATCTGGACAGACAACTGAGGTGTTTTCTTGCATTTTCCTTATCTTTTAAGCATGAAGAAAAGAGCAGCTATGGTGGGAATTTCTACTTTCAGGAAAGCTATCACTGGCAATATTATATGGTTTTGCTCTTTATGTCCATCATTTGCTTATATCTACATTTTTTATAACTGTATGATTTGTTGTACTGTTTAAAATTAATTCTGATCTATAAATAGGAATATATATGTAGATATTATTCTTGTTGAGGATTACCATGAGAGAGAAGTAATTGCCTTCTGGATTGAGAAAGGACCATTAAGTAGTATTATTACTCACGGGAGATCAGTATTTTAACCAAAAACAGCAATGGTTTTACCTATAAGCTAGAAACTCTAGTCTATGTATGTTTTATTATACCTTTAAGAAATGTATTCTCTTGTAGCTTCAGGTACTTTCTACCAACTCTTTTTTTTAACTTGCTCACAGCCCTCGGTCCTACAGGCTGGCAAATGTTTTTAATCCCTTACACATTAATGGGTATTATAGATAATTGTAGCAATTCTTCTTATCTCTTTAAAAAAATTATTTTCAATTCCAATTGTAGTTCATTCCAATTAATATTTTAAAGATGAAAAGAAAAATGCCAGGAAAATATAACACTAAAATAATTGTCTGCTTTTCCTCATTATAACACAGACTCACAGAGATGCTGGTTATAAAATATCTGCAGGGTCTTCACCCCAAATATCCTATCGAATTCTCACCAACACTAAACCTGGACAGTCATGGTGTTGTCTAGCTGAATGTGAAGAGCCTCTGAGATTCCCTAGCCTCTTACTGGTGCTCTGCTACACTGTAAGAGCAATATTTTTTTTCCTGATTTACAGCTTGAACCTCCCAAGTCACTATCTGTGATCATTTCCCCTTTGTCAGGTAGCATTTTCTGCACAAAAAGTAAATATTATATGAGTAAACCAGAACCTCTGTAGAAGAGCAGCTAACAAAAACATCTATATATATACACATATGAATATAACATCACTTTGAAATAAAATAGTTATTTGATTTCTACAGTTATATTTAGCAACCAGAGTCAGTAGTAAGCCATAAAGTTAATTTTGCTTAATATGATTTGTCAGACTCCTGAGAATTAGCTCTAATCATATTCATTAACCACATTAGATAGTGTCTTATTCAGAATAGAACATTTCATCATTCAGACCAGAAGAAAGATTATTTTTCACCTTTGAATTTAAGGAACTAAAATATAGAACAAACATTTCAGTACAAAAAGCCCCTCACTTTTTGACTACCCTTCATTAGCAGAAATCTTTATAGAGACAAATAATAACAGTCTCCTGAACCTTGAACAGAGAATAGTTGAAACAAGAATTAAAATTAAAATTGAATAAAGTTTGTGACTTAACCTATAGCCACCATTAAAAATATAAAAGGAGTGGAAAATATATTAAAATTTATTTTTGCAACAAGTTCCAGAAAAACATGAGCCAAATGTCTGTTAATGTCATAACTCATATTTTTTCATCTGCAACTGAAAGTACCATTCTATGCCTGTTCACAGAGTACATTCAGAACAGATGGTTGCTTCTGTGTTAGGAACTCAGTGCTACAGAACTAGGGTAAATATGGACTGGGGCAAATTTATTGAAGATGTCAGTGCTGCAAGGCACATATATGAACTGAATAGATTTGCTGGTCACTAACAACAGATGTGCCACACAAAACAAGAAAATGGAGGCAGTATGCTGTTGTTTTGTTTTAAGCTGTGTACTAGATTTTGTTGCAAGAACACTTCTGTGGAGAAGCCAGTCCTGAACTCAAACTGGAAAACCTCAAGTACTTGAAACCAGCAGATTTTTCTAGAAGCCATGAGAGATGAATTATGAGAAAATGTCTTGCATATCTGAAAAGAACTTCATACTTCCAGCTAGATTTTTAAGGATATATTTTTTTTACTGCCCTCTCTCTTCTACCAACCAGTCTCTTACATAGTCATACGCAAGTGAAAAAATAATTTTTTGTTTTGGTTATCACTGGATCAGTTGTTCAATTCTATTCCTTTTTACGTTTGATTCTTTCTGTGTCTAAAGGTATAATTAAGGCCCAGTCTCAGACTCCAACTCTGTGCTTAACAATTCTTTTAATTTAACCACTTTTAGGAAGACAGCCTTATAACTATGATGCTAAACAAACAATTACTGGACTTTAAAAACCCAGTTCTGATACTAAGGAGGTCCAAATTTATATTTGGTAACATGGTAACATGGTAACAATCTATACACCTAGACTTCTCTTCAGAAACAGAGAACAGAAAAACTGTACATTGCCACATGATGTACATTTCCAGACAGTAAGAGCTTTACACTAGACATGATGGGAAACGAGACAATATAAGGCTTGATCCCTGGCAAAGGTTAGAGGAAGAGGGTGCTGCCAGGGCCCTCAGCTGCTGACTGAACTGTAATGGCCACACTGGAGCACACCCACACTGAGGGTAGGGGAACTCATGAGGTAACACAAGTCAAGTGGGAAACACCAAAGGAATTCAGGGGGGTGCTTCTAGGAAGACAGCACAGCCAACAGACTGGCTGGGGTGTCCTCACAGCACAGGCAATAAGCAAGAGCTGAAAGCTGCTGTGCTGCTAGGAATTAAAACCTCGTAGCCATGGCTGAAACTTGGTGAGAGAGTCCCCATGACTGGAATGTGAGTATTGATTACAAGCCAAAAGGAGGGGTGGAGGATTTCTCCCCTACATCCGTAGGTGGATCAAGTGTGAAGAGTTGCCTCTGAAGAAAAGCCATGGGCAGGTCAAAGCCCTGTGAGCAAGAATCAGAGACTGAGCCAACAAAGGGAGACTTGTGGGTGGTATCTACCATAGCCCCCTGGTCAAGCAGGCTTATTGGTGAAGGCTGCTGGGTCCAGCTGCAGGAGGCACTGCTCTCACTGGCCCTTGTCCTGCTGGGGGACTTTGATCAACCTGAACTCTGCTGGGAAAATAGCACAGACAGTTGTAGGAAATCCAGGAGACTGCTGGAATGCATGGAGGATGACTTCCCCACCCAGCTAATAGACAGCCCTACCAGAGCTGTGATACTAACCTGATGCTTGCCAACATAAACACACACAATAAGGACATTTGGTTTGGAGGGAGCCCAGGCTGCAGTGATCCTGCTTTGGGGGAGTTCACAGTCTTGAGGGAGACGGGTCAAGAGAAATATGAAGTTTTACTACACAAAAACAAAATTCCAGCTCTTCAGGGACATAATCAATAAGATTCCCTGGGTCCCTGCCCTCAGGGACAAGGGTGTGGAACAGAACTGGCAGATCTTTAAAGTAGTCTTCCGTAGAGTGTAAAAGCTAGCAATCAGTAGGAAGATATCATAAACAGAAGGCAGGAGATTGGCATGGCTGAGTAGGAAACTGTTGGTCAAACCAAATGTCCTGGGTTGTAGTTTAGGGTGTATTCTATCACCATCCTCAGTTAATGGCCCATCAATGCCTTTTGCATGACTCAGAGATAACTCCCTCCGGGCGTTATCTCTCTCTTTAATGGGCCATTAAGGCTCTCTTCCATGACTCATCATCCCATTGTGAGATGCTCCGCCCATGGGGAAGAGCCAAGCATTCTCACCTGGATATAAGCTGGGATTTGGGACAGTAGAAGCAGCCCTCTCCCACTGGATTCCCAGAGGACCGGAGCTACCAGACCTTTCTACAAGATTTCTGTTTCAAGAAGACCACCTCGTCTGGACTGTTTCCATCACCCTGATCAGGTTGTATTCTGACTCTGTCACTGGTTTTTCTTTTTGTATTTATTTTATTTTATTCTATTTTATTTTCCTTTTCTTCTCATTAAATTTTATTTCTGACTTAGAGCCTCTTACTTGGTTTGTTTTTAAACCACAACATATTTTTGGCGCCCAACGTGGGGCAGAGGCAATAAGAAAAGTCAGAAATTACAATCTTATTGAGGACACCTGTCTGTTATGATGCCCAACATGCTTACATGTGTCTTATACCTATCTCTCTATATTTTTCCAAACGTGGAGCACTATCTGCCGGCATTAATACTCCTGCATAGACCAGGATATGGTACTAAAATTGCTTTACTGGTCTATTATGTCCATTGCTTGATAAAATCTGAGGCAATGAACATTATTCAGAATATATACCCAGTTTTGTATTCTTGTTCTAGTCTAAGATGCTACGTCTGGAGCCTCAACAATCTCACCCAGCCCCTGTGGGGAGGAGTAAAAAATGATTTTTTCCAGCTTTTCAAGAAGGACACAGCAGTTTTTGAAAATATTGAGTACCCTCTGGATGCCAAGGACAGCATAATGTTCTTGTTAGTCTTGCTTGGTTTTCTCTGTACAGCCTGCACCATGCTTAGAATCAAAACACTGCATGGTGTGTTGGAGCATGTTCTTAAAGAAATAGAAGAGGTAAAAAGAAGCAAAGCAATAACATCGACGACTACACAGACTGTTACAGAGGAGAAAGGAACCAAAAGTGCTGTCAGCATCTCCACACAAACCGCCACTGAACCGGAACAGCCTAAACCAGTAGCAGTTGCCACCACTCAGAAGAAGAAATCAAGGAGCAAATCAGTCCGCATAGCGACTGACGAGGATGGAGCAGGACCTTCGCACTCAGCTGAAGAGACAGAGACAGAGATCATCACCCGCTCTCTATCTCTGGGTGAGCTGCGTGACCTGCGAAGGGAATTCACCCGTCAGACCAACGAGTCCATCCTCACCTGGCTGCTCCGCATCTGGGATGCTGCAGCCAATGACACCATTCTGGATGGAACTGAGGCCAGGCAACTGGGATCACTGTCCCGCGATGTGGTCATTGACCAGGGAATTGGAAAAACCCAAGAAACTCTCAGCCTCTGGCAGCGACTGCTAACAAGTGTGAAAGACAGATACCTTTGTAAAGAAGACCTCCTAGTGCACCAAGGAAAATGGAACACAATAGAACAAGGTATCCGATGCCTAAGGGAATTGGCTGTGCTGGAGATCATTTTTGCAGAAGATAAGAAATTTCCTAAGAGCCCAGATGATGTCCAGTGCACATCACGGATGTGGTTGAAATTTGCACGGCTTGGACCAGAAATGTACTCACGTTACCTGGCAACACTGCAATGGAGAAAAGGTGAGGACAAGGTGGGTGTCCTGGCTAATAAACTAAGGATTTACGAGGACACTGTCACCGCCCCAGTTCGTGCCCATGTCTCATCTGTGGAAACAAGACTGGCTGAGCAAGTCAGGAACTTAATTGAAGAAGGCCATCAGAAACTGAAAAAAGAACTTAAGGAAGAAATTTACGATATTTCACCAGAGCCGACAAGAGTCTCTGCGATTAGGAGCAGGCGTCCCCCAGCCAGGGAGAGAGGATACACACCCCGAGGTAACCTTTAGTCTTTTCTTCGGGAGCATGGAGAAGATATGAAGAAGTGAGATGGAAAACCTACCTCCTCCTTAGCAGCCCGGGTACGTGAACTGAAAAGAGAAATGCCTACAACAAAAAGCTCATCTAGAATCAGTGTTGCTCCGGTCTCCCGTGCACAGAACTCCAGACGTTACAGGAATAATGATATGACTGATCCTCTTGAAGGAACCTCAGCAACTCATTTACAGGAAGAGAACAACGTATGCGATAACCAGGAATAGGGGGGCCCTGCCTCTAGCCAGGAAGAGGAAAGGGACAATCGGATCTACTGGACTGTGTGGATCCGATGGCCTGGCACATCTGACCCACAAAGATATACGGCATTGGTTGACACTGGGGCCCAATGTACCATGATGCCATCAAGGTATGTAGGAACAGAATCCATTTCTATTACAGGAGTAACAGAAGGGTCCCAGGAACTGACTGTATTAGAGACCGAAGTGAGTTTAACTGGGAAGGAGTGGCAGAAACACCCTATCGCAACTGGCCCAGAGGCCCCATGCATCCTCGGCATAGACTATCTCAGGAATAGATATTTCAAAGATCCAAAAGGATATCGTTGGGCTTTTGGGATAGCCGCAGTGATGAAAGAAGGCATCAGACAATTGAATACCTTGCCTGGTCTCTCAGATGACCCCTCTGCTGTGGGACTGCTGAAAGTAGAAGAACAAAAAGTACCAATTGCCACAGCAACAGTACACCGTCGGCAATACCGCACAGACAGAGACTCTGTGATCCCCATACATAAAATGATCCGCAAACTAGAAAGCCAAGGGGTGGTCAGTAAGGCCCGTTCACCTTTCAACAGCCCGATTTGGCCGGTGCGTAAGTCCAGTGGAGAATGGAGACTGACGGTGGATTACCGTGGTCTGAATGAAGTCACGCCACCACTGAGCGCTGCTGTGCCAGACATGTTAGAGCTTCAGTACGAGCTGGAGTCCAAAGCAGCAAAGTGGTATGCAACCATTGATATCGCCAACGCCTTCTTCTCCATTCCTTTGGCAGCGGAGTGCAGACCTCAGTTTACCTTCACCTGGAGGGGCGTGCAGTACACCTGGAACCGACTGCCCCAGGGGTGGAAACACAACCCCACCATCTGCCATGGACTGATCCAATCTGCACTGGAAAAAGGTAAGGCTCCAGAGCATCTGCAGTACATTGACGACATCATCATATGGGGGAATACACCAGAGGAGGTCTTCAAGAAAGGAAAAGAAATTATCCAAATTCTGCTGAAAGCTGGTTTTGCCATTAAAAGAAGCAAGGTTAAGAGACCAGCTCAAGAAATCCAATTCTTGGGGGTCAAATGGCAGGATGGTCGTCGCCAAATCCCCACAGAGATAATCAACAAGATCACAGCCATGTCCGCACCTACCAACAAAAAGGAAACACAAGCTTTCCTAGGTGCCATAGGCTTTTGAAGGATGCACATTCCTGAGTACAGTCAGATCGTGAGCCCTCTCTACTTGGTGACCCGCAAGAAGAACGATTTCCACTGGGGACCTGAACAGCAACAAGCTTTTGTTCAGATCAAGCAAGAGATTGCTCATGCAGTAGCCCTGGGCCCAGTCAGGACAGGACCAGATGTGAGGAATGTGCTTTACTCCGCAGCTGGAAACAATGGTTTGTCTTGGAGCCTTTGGCAGAAAGTGCCTGGGGAGACTCGAGGCCGACCATTGAGATTCTAGAGCAGAAGTTACAGAGGCTCCGAGGCCAACTACACTCCCACAAAGAAGGAGATCTTGGCTGCCTATGAAAGAGTTCAAGCCGCCTCAGAAGTGATTGGCACTGAAACACAGCTGCTTTTGGCACCCCGACTGCCAGTGCTAGGGTGGATGTTTAAGGGAAAGGTTCCTTCCACACATCATGCCACCAATACCACATGGAGCAAATGGATTGCCCTCATTACACAGCGCGCCCGCATTGAAAACCCAAATCGCCCTGGGATTCTGGAAGTTATAACGAACTGGCCGGAAGGTGAAACTTTTGGATTATCGTCTGAAGAAGAAGAAGAAGAAAAGCAAGTAACACGCGCTGAGGAAGCCCCACCATATAATGAGCTACCGGAGACTGAAAGACGATATGCTCTGTTCACTGATGGCTCCTGCCGAATTGTAGGAGCTAACCGGAAATGGAAAGCTGCAGCATGGAGCCCCACACGACAAGTTGCACAAGCTACCGAGAGACAAGGTGGATCGAGTCAAGTTGCAGAGCTTAAAGCTGTCCAGCTGGCTTTAGAAATTGCTGAACGAGAAAAGTAGCCGAGGCTTTATCTCTACACTGACTCATGGATGATAGCTAATGCTCTGTGGGAATGGCTGAATCGCTGGAAAAAGGCCAATTAGCAGCGCAGAGGAAAACCCATCTGGGCCGCTGACATTTGGCAAGACATCACCGCCCGAGTAGAGAGGCTGACCGTGAAGGTTCGACATGTAAATGCGCATATACCCAAAAGCCGGGCTAATGAGGAGCATCGCAACAACGAGCAAGTAGACAAAGCTGCCAAGGTGAAAATATCACAAGTGGATCTAGATTGGCAGCACAAGGGAGAATTATTCCTAGCTCGTTGAGCCCATGATGCCTCTGGTCATCAGGAAAGAGATGCAACATATCAATGAGCCCGTGACCGAGGGGTGGACCTTACTATGGACAGCATCTCACAAGTCATCCACAGCTGTGAAACCTGCGCTGCAATCAAACAGGCCAAGCAAATGAAGCCTCTGTGGTATGGTAGACGATGGCTGAAGTACAGGTACGGGGAAGCCTGGCAAATTGACTATATCACCCTTCCCCAAACACGCCAAGGAAAGCGGTACGTGCTGACCATGGTGGAAGTCACCACTGGATGGCTGGAAACCCATCCTGTGCCTCATGCCACTGCCCGGAACACCATCCTGGGCCTTGAAAAACAAATCCTGTGAAGACACGGCACCCCTGAGAGAATTGAGTCGGACAATAGGACCCATTTCAAGAACAACCTTATAAACACCTGGGCTAGAGAACATGGTATTGAATAAATATACCACATTCCTTATCATGCACCAGCTGCCGGAAAAGTTGAACAGTGCAATGGACTATTAAAGACTGCCCTGAAGGCACTTAGTGGAGGAACCTTCAAGAATTGGGAACTAAACTTAGCCAAAGCCACATGGATAGTTAACACCCGAGGGTCTGTCAATCGAGGTGGTCCTGCCCAGTCTGAACCCTTACACACAGTGGATGGAGACAAAGTACCTGTGGTACACATGAAGGGCATTTTAGGAAAAAGTGTTTGGATTAATCCCACTTCAGGCAAAGGCAGACCCGTCCATGGGATTGTCTTTGCTCAAAGACCTGGCTACACTTGGTAGGTAATGCAGAAAGATGGAGAAACCCGTTGTGTACCACAGGGAGACTTAATTTTAAGTGAGAGCAGTGTGTAAGGTTTCATTCTGTATGTATATATGCATTCATCTGTAAGAATGTATTGATTTAGGCATGTTGTAGATAGTAATAGAATAAGGAGTGGATTGTCCTGGGTTGTAGTTTAGAGTGTATTCTATCACCATCCTCAGTTAATGGCCCATCAATGCCTTTTGCATGACTCAGAGATAACTCCCTCCGGGCGTTATCTCTCTCTTTAATGGGCCATTAAGGCTCTCTTCCATGACTCATCATCCCATTGTGAGATGCTCCGCCCATGAGGAAGAGCCAAGCATTCTCACCTGAATATAAGCTGGGATTTGAGACAGTAGAAGCAGCCCTCTCCCACTGGATTCCCAGAGGACCGAAGCTACCAGACCTTTCTACAAGATTTCTGTTTCAAGAAAACCACCTCGTCTGGACTGTTTCCATCACCCTGATCAGGTTGTATTCTGACTCTGTCACTGGTTTTTCTTTTTGTATTTATTTTATTTTATTCTATTTTATTTTCCTTTTCTTCTCATTAAATTTTATTTCTGACTTAGAGCCTCTTACTTGGTTTGTTTTTAAACCACAACACCAAACACAAAAGAAGAAAATGTACAGACTGTGGAAATAAGGACAGGTGACCTGGGAAGGGTATACAGATGAGGTTCAGTTATGGTAGGAGGCCAAAGCAAAGCTGGAGGATTTGCATTCACAAAGAGGGTTTCTACAGATGCATTTACTAGTAAAAATGTGAAAGAAGCTGTACCCTTCCCCACCCACTCCCCCTTCAGTATGCAATGCTGAAGAACAAGTAACTATGGATAAGGAAAATGTTGACATACTCAATGCACTTTTTACCTCAGTCTTCAATGGCAAGTTCTCTTCCTGCAGCTCTTGAATGGATGAACAAGAGTGTAGGAACTGGTCGGGGAAAAGTGCTTCACACTGTAAATAAATGTCAGTTTAATCATCATCTGAAAATACATAAGTCTATGGAACTTCATGAAATACAACCCAGAGTCCCGAACAATTTTGCTGATGTAGCTGCCAAGCCACCCTCCATGACATTTGAGAAGTCATGGTAGACATGAGAGGTGCAGGGCGACTGGAAAAAGGGAAATTTGTACCCATCTTTGTATATGGTAGAAATGAGGACCCTGGGTACTACTGACCTGTGAGCCACTCCTCTGTGCCTGAGAAGATTGTGGAAGAGATCCTCCTAGAAGCTGTGCTAAGGCACAGGGAGGACAGAGAGTTGAAACAACCATCACAGCTTTACCAAGCTTGTCAAATTCTGGCTGAACACCACTTTGGCTTTATATGAGCGATGACTACCTCATGGACAAGGAGAGAGCTGCATATGCCATTAACGTGCACTTCTGCAAAGATTTTGATGCAGTCCTCCAAAATATCCTTCTCTTTTAATTGAAAAGAGATGGATTTAATGGGGTGGACTGTTAGGGGAATAAGAAAATGCCTGGATGGTTGCATCTAGAGGATAGTGGTGAATGGAGTCCTGATGGATATCAGTAACAAGTGGTGTGCCTTAGGAGTTCATATTGGGAGCATTGTAACCTAGTATCTTCATTAATGACACAGACAAAAAGACCAAGTGCACCCTCAGCAAGTTTTCTGGTGACATCTAGTTGGGTGGTGCAGTTGCCACACCTGAGGGATAGGATTGCCAGAGGGACTTGAACAAGCTCGAGAAGTGGATCCATGGGAATCTCATGAGATATAACAGAGCCAAGTGCAAGGTACTGCGTATGGATGAGGGCAACTCCTGGCATCAACACAACCTGGGGGATGAACAGATGGAGAGCAGCCCTGGGGAGAAGGACTTGGGGGTGCTGGTGGATGAGAGGCTGGGCATGACCCAGCCATGAGCACTCATAGCCCAGAAAGCCAAATGTGTCCTGGCTGCATTCAGATTTGGATTTGGCTGCAGCCAAAGCAGTATGGGCTGCAGGACAAAGGAGGGGATTTTGCCCCCTGCTCTCCTCTGGTGAGACTCCACCTGCAGTGCTGTATCCAGCTCTGGGGTCCCAGCACAGGGAGGACGTGGACCTGTTGTAGTGAGTCCAGAGGACCCCATGAAAATGATCAGAGGGATGGAACAACTCTCCTATGCGGAAAGGCTGAGACAATTTGGATTATTCAGTCTGGAAAAGAAAAGGCTTTGGGGTGACCTAATTGTGGCCTTCCAGTCCCTGAAGGAAAGTCTACAGGAAAAAAGGAGAAAGACTCTTTACAAGAGCATGTAGTGACAGGACAAGATGAAATGGCTTCACGCTGAAAAAGAGTAAGTTTAGATTACATATTAGGAAGAAATTCTTTGCTGTGAGGGTTGTGAGGCACAGATGCAGGTTGCCCAGAGAAGTTGCAGATGCCCAGTCCCTCTGAGGAGGCCAGGTTGGATGGGGCTCTGAGAAACCTGATCCTGCAACTGGTGTCATCATTTGTGGCAGAGGGGTTTGGAACTCTGTGGTCTTTAAGGTCGTTTCCAACCTAGACTGTTCTATGACACTATGACGATGAGATTTAGTAAAATATGTAAATTTTGCAGAATAAGCTTGACTGCTTTTAAGATCAATGTTTCAGGGATGAACATGACAGGAACAGATTTAATTTGTTGTGAGGAGGTACAGATTTTTTCTGAAGTAGTGACCCTGCTATTTGAAAAGACTAGGTCATTACTACAGCAATGCCTTATCACCTGACCCTCATACACACACTTGGGCCAGATCCAGATCTCACTCAGTCGTGTCAAAGTAAATCTGAAATAAACCTCATATGAATGATGAATGTTTGTGTATTATATGGACCACTATAGCTGGAAACCACATAGGCCATCACAAACAGTAATTATTGAACTGATGCCTCAAGTTTTGGGTTTCGGCACGGGATTCGCGTCTTCGGGGGTGTTCTCTCCCTGGGCTCCAGGCCCCAAGGATGGACGGCATGGGGGATGGAGCGCCGTCATTTGGAATGTTGGTTGGACAGCGAGTGGGGCCTGGAGGTGGGGGAGGAGGTTTGGTGACTCGGCCTTGTTTGGGGCAGACTTTTTGAAGGGAGCGAGGCAGCCACTGCTGTGGCTGCTGGGGCTGGCCTGGAAGGACAAAATAAAATGCATCTTAACCTTAACCCTCACCGGCCTCTGCCTCAGTCATAGGCAACACTACAGTCTGAAACTAAATAATGGGATATATTTCAAGTAACCAATGTGTAAACCTTATTTTTCTTGGAGAAATATGAAAATGAGTAGCAGTTATTCTGATATATTTGGTTATAAGAACAATATTATTTTAATGGGTCTCAGAAATGTACTGAAATTTTCCTCAAATAAAACATCAGTTGTACTGAAAGGAATTTGGAAATTAAGGTTTGATCCTGCACATACATATGTACACATTTAAAATTATGAGTTTGCACAGCTCTCTGGACAGTCTCTTAAAAGTTTTACAGGGAATAGTAATCCAATCTTTGAAGGACTGGGTCCTGATTCAAAATCTGACGTAACCAAGGAGAGTATCATGACTGGAAAAAGAAGAGAGAAACACTTCAGCACATATTTCATGTCTGATATGATCTGATCCACAGGATGAGAAGCAGTAGTTTGTACAGCCTCTACTGTAACTTGTGGTGGTGATGAAATTGGGTGAATTACACCCTCCTGAGTGCTATGTCACAAAGCAAAGTCTATGAGATGGTGTCCAACACACAAGAGGAATGTGTGTATGTCTTACCATTGCAACTGTGAAAAGCCATTGCCCATCTTGGCTTATGAGGTTCAGCCTTTCTGCAATTCCAAGGATCGGTGTTTGACTGCCCATCTAGGCACATCAAGTTTCAGACTGCATAGGAAGAGAGACATGAGGGACAGAAACACAGGCATGAGCTTCAACTAGCCTCTACATCTGCAAAGTTTCCATCTCTGGAGATTCACTAACACTACACTTTGAAAACCTGAAGAGCAGGTAGTTTTCCCTGAAAAAGCAACTGTGCTTTGTGAGGAGCCTGAGCCTGGGCTGCTCTTTAATATTTTGGTACAAGAATGTGAGTCCCAGAAACCCCTCATGTATAAGATGAACGTGACTGTATCTGGAGTATATTTGACATCAGTCTGTTCCCTCTTTTGGCTCTTACAGAGTTTGCAGTTACAGCAAATACAACAGCAAATACAGCAAATACAACGTAGGTGTGCAATATCTCCATATATTTGTAGGCTGTAACTTTTAGAGTACAGAGTAAAATGTGAGAGGAAGGAAACAAACACTTAATAATAATGAAATTAGGTTACACGGTAGCGAGTAGTCAGAGAGAAATGAAAGAAAGCTTATAAGACATCAGACTCCAAATACAGCTGGGTCTGATATCTCTCCCATCCATAGTCCCATTAGCTCTCCCTAGAACTTCATCCTGGTCTTAGAGAGCCAGAGCCAGAGATATTAAGTATATCCAGTTCCAAGTTTGCATGGCTGTAGGAATATATAAGTATCTATTCTACTTTGAAGGTCTTTGAAAGAACGACCTTGAATTTTCCTCTCTCTGTGGTAACTAAAATAGCTAAGAAGGTTCCTTTATTTTTTTTTGGCAGTAGTCTCAAAAAGTTCATGCTGCATACGTACTTTTAGAAAATAGAGAGGAAATATCCAGGAAAATCTATCCTTATATTCAATTTCCTGGAAAGTTTTTAGATCCGGTTGTGGTTCTTTGTTCATTCGTGTGTGTAACCTTAACAGCTGATCTGCCGTAGTAGGTATAGAACTCCAGCTTCCTGTTTCTACATAAACCTGTCCACAGTTGGAGAACGAATCTGTGCCTGTTGTTCCTCTGTAGGCAGTGGTGGTTTTCACATTGCCTCTTTGTCCTAGCAATGGGGCCCACTGGTTAGTGCAACAGAGGAAACAAGGTAAAAAAAAATATTTATTGATGGATGATTAAATGAATGATTACTTCCCTTTACTGCAAATGTGCAGCCTGTGTTCAGCCAGCATCTTCTTTTAATTTGCAACACATTCTGAAAATATAATGAATTAAAAATTGTTGTGTGACTTAGGCCCTATATTTAACCATCACATATTTTTAATATTGGGATGGGTTGGAACCCTGCATTTCTCATTTTATTTGCTTCCTTTACAATCCTACCACACACAAAAGTACATCGGGCTAGTGCTTCAACAATTAACTCTTCTGACTTTGATTTGAGGCAAATAAAAAATGCTGGTGAGTGTGCCTTTGAGAGCCATGTGAGGAGCAAACCTTTAAAGAGCTTTCATTTCTGTCCCATCATCTCAAATTATCTTGTTTACCCCCTGAGTTCTGAGCAGGTACCATTACTGCACTCAGTTGTCCACATCATCTTTTGAAGGGAAAATTAATTCTGAATTACTGGCCCTATAACTGCCTACTTCTTCACATCATCTGTCAGCAAAATAAGCAGACAAAAGCTGGCTAAGTGGATTTCTGTTAGCTGTCATTTAAAAGGAAAGGGACAGGTGTTGAATGAAGCTTCTTTCTCTGACTGCTAGTTAACAATACATATAGAGGAAGTTTAATTGCTTGCATCCACCTGCACCCTTGTCATTTCCCAGCTTTATTGATTTTAATGAAAATATTAAGTGCACTTCAGGAGCAACAGCTAAAGTGACATGTTGATTGAAATATACAGGAAAATGTATAATGGAAGCAGGCTATTACAGTTTTAATAGAATCTGAAAGAAGTGACATCTAGAGCAGCATTTTTCCTGCTATTCTTCTGCATACAGAAAGTTCTCCTATGAGTAATTGGAAGATGAATAAATGTTTGGTCATTGTTAAAGCAATCTTTCACCCTAATAACCTATTTTTTATTGAAAGTGACCCAGGCTTTTTGGCATGTTTTATTCCATTAGGTACCCTTCAGAGTGCCACATAAACACAACAAAATATGGGTATGAACAGAATCCAAATCACGATAGCTCAGAATTGTACACAATG
The DNA here is from genome assembly GCF_009819655.1 of Sylvia atricapilla. Classification (NCBI taxonomy): domain Eukaryota; kingdom Metazoa; phylum Chordata; class Aves; order Passeriformes; family Sylviidae; genus Sylvia; species Sylvia atricapilla. The sequence continues at coordinate 53,146,451 of NC_089174.1, read as the reverse complement.
ACAACTTTGTAGTGAAACATAACAGCAGTCTGTTTCAGTGAAAGTCTGTGCGAATGGCTCTAAGTTTTGTTGATGCTAGATTCTCAATTTTTGTTTAGATGATTTTGGACTTAATGGAGCAAGGAAAATAAAAACAACTATGGCAGCTTTGGTTCAGGAACACCAGTCAATGAAAATTTGATTTTTAGTTCTTTGTATTCCAGTCTCTTCTTGCTAATACTTGGTCCATGCAGAGCTGTCAAAGAGTTAAGATATATAAAACTCTCCAATTGAAGAAAGATTCAGTGCTTTTTCTCTAATAGAACTTCTTTAAGGAAGTTCTATTTTCTGATGTATGATTATCATGAAGAAAGCTGTTCAGACTCTTCTGTTTCTCAGTTCAATGAATATTACATGTTTTGAAACTGCTAATGTAACACAGCTGCAAGCGCCAAATAAAACTATATTACATATATAATAATCAATTTCTGATCTCTCTCTTCATATTAATTGCCAAAATTTTTATACCTTTAGAATGCCTAGTCAGAAACCAGGGTCCCTTGTGGCTTGGTGCTGCCCAAGGAACGATCGAAAAAATGTTACTACTTAAAGGGGCTCACAATCTAAGCATAAGGCTAGAGAGACAAGTTAGTAGAAGAAGCAGGTCATCTTAAATGGTAAAGGTCAACACATAAGCTATCTGCTTGTCTGTTGCATGCATTTGTAGGACTCGTGGAACAGCATGGATTCACAGAAATATCCTGAGATGGTCTTATCAATGTTCATGGGCATGTCCTCCTTAGACCAAGGAATGCAATAATGGAAAAAGGACTTTTCTGAACAGTTAGTGGTGCAGGAATGACCATAACAAGTCCACTACCCTGTCTTTGCTGCTAATAAAGGTGACTATAAGTACAGAGCAAACGCACTGTATCATCTTCCTACAAATACTCTCACAGATTCTGGAAAAGAATTTTCCAAGACAGATCCTATCTGTGCACACCTTTGAAGATTCTTTTCGCCCTTGAACTTGTTCAGTTACGGTCTGAACATGTTCAACATTTGAACACTTGCACTGCATTCACAGCTTAGCTACGAGATGAAATAACTCCTGGATTTATATTTGAGGATACTGGCATAATTGTGCCTCATTATGATACTGGAGGAGGCATTCCCTATCAGGCCCTTCCAGATTTTGCAGTTGTCTTCCACAGCTGAATTCTTCTTGTATGAAAATCACTTTATGTGAACTGTGGTTGTCTTAGTTGCTTTTCTGTACCACTTTACAGTTCTACCTCAACATGGGGAAATTAAAACTATGGACAGCACTCAGTTTCTAGTACAATAAAGATTTATAGACATAAAGATGTTTTTCCTTTTTTTAAAATGCATTTTGTTAATGATTGACTCAGCATTCATAATGTCCTTTCAATGACTACTAAATACTGCATCAACATTTGCGAAATGCAGATTTTGTAAATTGAAGACTATAGTTGTCAGTAATACAATGCTCTAATTCCTGTCCTGTTTCAAAAGATTTGGCCTTTTTTTCCTCTAACCATTGCTTTACATTTATGTGCATTCAATTTCATTTGCCATTTTACCCCATTACTCAGATTTTCATTCAGCTCTTAAGTCCTTATCTTTCCAGCCTGGAAATCATAGTACAATTCCTGTCTTTTTCAGATCCCTTGCAAATGTGCTGAGCAATATAGACTTCTGTGGGATTCCACTAGTAAGCTACTTTCCGCTTTCTCTTTTCTATCTCTTATTTTGTTGTTTATATATGATTTATTTTTTTTTAAATGTCAAGAGTCTCCTAGTTTCTTTGTCAGATATCTCTGAGGGATTTTTTAAAATGTCTTTTGAATACCAATTGATGTATCTTTTCCTTGTACTCAGTGCCTCTTTTAAGAAATTGTAATAGATTGAGAGATTATTTCACTGTACAGAAGCTATCTTGATTCTTCTTCTATATATCATTTTTTGTCAAGTAGCTTATAATTATTCTTTGGACTAATTGCTGTTGATCTCTCCGGACTTTCTGGTGTGTAATTCCCAAGATCTTGCTTATGATTTCTCTAAAATTTTTTATCATGCTGGCCACCACATTTATGGCACTGGCAGAGCTTTTTAAATGAGAGATTGCATGTTGCATTTGACAGGTTGACTACTTCATCTTTGAATTCCTTTAAAGCTATTGGGTGAATACCATCTGGTCTTAGTGATTAGTTATGGTTCATTAAAAGCAAATGGGTTTGTACAAGTTTGACTGGACATGTCCATATTGAGATGATAGGAGAGGAATGGGTTGGGAGTAATGGAAATATCCTAAAATTAAACTGTTTGTGGTTGACATTAAGGAAAATAGAAGGGTATTAAATGAGATGATTACTATCAAAGATATGTTTTCAGAGGATGATCTTCACAGGAAGACTTTGAATAGATCTGACTGGGCAAAATTAGTGAACAGTACAGTAAAGGATGCAGAAAAATAAAGATTAAATGAAAAGAAGAGTGAAAGCAAGCATTCTTATAGAACTGTGTGAATGATATGTATAGCAGAAAGGATACTGCCTTAGTGTTGTAGTCTGGCGGCCATTTGCTAAGATTAATATAAAAATATAAAGTTGTAAAAATAAGGTCTGAAATAGAATAGCTTAAAATGAAGGATGGCTGTCTAGATGCAGATTCATACAGAATAAATACATGTTGTGGCTGATTGTGGGCGGAATCTCTAGGGAATGCTAAAGAAAAGTTAATTTAAAATAACGGACATTATATTTAGCAGTGCTGACTTTGGGCTTTATTTGTCAAGTGTTATTATACTTCAAAATATTTTGCAAAGGCAGTTTACTCATGTCCTGTCAGTCATATAAGTATTTTGAAAAGCTGAATTTCAAAAGAGGAGCTCCATGTGTAACAGTGAGTTTAGGCTGTGTAGGAAAACTGAGAAATAGACACAGGACATCTATACTGTATTTTCCAGATGTTCAAAGGGGGCAATGGGTTATAAAACTTCAACTCAGAAAATAACAGTGAGGATATAAAAGATTGTCTGAATATGATTTAAAATAATAATTGTTTTTGATATCTTTTTAGTGAGAGGTCAATAACATGTACTCAGCCAGAATCTGAACAAAACTGTCATCCTAATTTTCTGTTGTTTACATAAAGTTAATAAGAAAATGCTTCCCAGTTCACAAGTAACTATGTTTCAGAATGAAATAAAACTTTAGTTGATATTGCTACATACTCAGTTGACTCTTACGGATGTTTAAAATCCAACTATACGGGCATAGGGAAGAAGAGACCTCCAAGAGGCATGCAGTAGTAATTCAAGCTATCAACAAATCCAGTGTAAACAAACAGGAAGACTTGCCCCTGCAAAACCAAGAGCTGAATAATAAAGTATGAGGGAAAATACAGGTATATAAAATTCTCCCAAAATGATGTGAAAAAAGTATTGTCTTTTCAATACTTTCAGAATAAACACCTGTCCTTTTCATGCAACCAAGGCTCTTAGAAATTGCCCTTGATTTGCCTCTTAGAGCTGGATTCTACACAGACAAGGCATGAAGTCTTTAAAAAGGTACAAAGGCCTAAATATTTTCATTGTGTAATTTCTTACATACTATTTTCATTTATTAGATTGTGAGCATATTACAGGTATTCACACCATCAGACTCTTACTGTGTCCTGACAACTTTTTTAAAAAACAGGAAGCAAATCTGAAAGAGAGAGCAATGTTTTTACTCATTATATTAATAGTCTTTTTATATGTGAAAGTGATTATATTTGAAATAATGTGAGGAAAACTGGAGTATTATATTTAGTATAATAACAACTGAATTCATAACAAGCATAATTGGCACCAAGAACTTGTGAGTTCAAGAAGTTTTTGGACAACACTCATAGGCACATGGTGGGATTCTTGGGCAGTCCTGTGCAGGGGCAAGAGTTGGACATCACTGCCTTTTGTGGGTCCCTTTCAACTCTGGATGTTCTATAGCTTTGAGGATATGCAGATTACTAATTATGAAAAGAATATTTATTTGATAAATCCTGGAATAAAATACAGTGTATTATTTAAAATAGAGATACTCAAGATATATTATGTATATTATTTTGAATATAAGATGTGTATTATTTTGAATAATTTTTTGTCAGTATTCAGCATTTTAATGGATTTTTCTTCCATATTGTTGGTGAAATTAGTTTTCAATTTTTCATGTTTCATTTTGCAAGACTTTTTCAAGAGATATTTAATTTAGATGGTCAAAAATTTTCTGCATGTCTATTGGCAAATTAAGTCAACCTCTATATTGTACAAGCTGATGCTCTGGAGAAAAATAAAAAGCAAATCCCTTGTCTGCCTTTTAGCCTTGAAAAGCAGAGTTACCAGATTTCTCTCTCAGCTTAGCTGCTGGCTCACAAAGATTTGACATACACCTTATACAGTTGGGTATACATAAACCAAGACGGGGTGTTGAGTCTATGTAATGACTCTATTCTCATCTAATATTAAATAATTAATTAATTAATCATAAAATATGATTCTATCAGACATCTGCTGTCTAATCTACTATGCCATAATCATGCAAGAATATATCTGTCTGCAAAAATTGTGATGTTAATAAGTATCATGAGTTAACAATTAACACACTGCAAATGGTTTTGTTCATGTCAATGAATAACATTAGAGAAGGAAAAGTTAGTATTAACAAATACTAGCTCTGGAGATCAGCCTCAACAAGCAAAACACTTTCATGTGGAAAAAATAAACCAACCCTTGAAGTGTCTGATGAATATTTCATAGCACTTGTGATTTTAGTGTTCTTCTTGTAGTCCAGTCAACACTGGACTAGAGAACGTCATCTTTGCTCATATCAGTAAACATCAGTCACATACAAAAGACTACATTTTAAAATTGAAATATAATGTACACTTAAACCTTATAAATTTTCTTCACCTTCTGGAAAAAAACAACAATTTTAGGGACCAGTTTTATTGAATTTGAAATGTCTGCCATTTCCAGGATAAAATGACAATAATTTAAATAGATTTTTTTTCCTCTTCTTATAGTTTACTTCTGTTATAAATTATATCAAATATTTTTTATTGCACCACACCCCATTGCTCTTGGCATTTACTGATTTTCATTCCTTTCCACACTGTCTCTTTTTCATGAATGTATCTTTGCAGGAAAGTATCATGTACTTTAACAGCAAAGTTTTGATGATATTGTCTTCTGAGGAAAATGACAGGAGTGTTCACACAAACTTAAGAATGATAAGGTGTAGAATCACACAATTAAAGGAAGACGTAAACAATTAAAGGAAGATGTAAGCCATAAATTTATCCTGCATTCAATGGATATATCACACTAACACAAAGTAGTGTCTGCAGTTTCATATTAGATTAGAGGACAATTCTGATGAAAAAATTATGTGACTGAATAAAAAACTGATTTTAAAGTATTACTGAATCAGAAAAAAATTTTAATGGGTTTTATGCAAGAAAATTATTAAATTTTGAAATAGGTCTTCACAGGAGATGTGCAGCAGATCATGCTTACAAATGAATAGGGTCAAAAATACAAGGCCACATCAAATATAATTTGATTTCCACTGCAACAAAAGGTGCTACATGTCATTTAGGTGTTTCCTTTCTAAAGCGCATACCTTGACCATGATTAATGAGTCACTTGAGTACTGCCTGGCATCTGTGAGTGGGAGGGATATTTACTTTCTCATAAAGACTTAAAAATCTGAACTACTCAGACAGTAAACCATGAATTTTTGAAGTCATGATGGGAGTTCTATGATGGAGGTTCAGATATAGGTAGATATGTAGACAAAAGTTTGAATTTTATTTGCACTTAGTTATTTTTTTAATATTATATTCATATGGAGATGAAACCTGTCCAATACATAGAGCTAGCCTCAGCTAATGCAATAAGAAAAATTAGTCAACTAGTTTAAAATTCAATTCTGCCAAGCAGGTATTTTTAAACCTATTTGTCCTGAATGAAGAATAGTCATTTTGTGATTTTAGTTATGGAGAAACACTGTTGGAAATAAGTAAAAAAGTATGATTTCCAACCCACAACACCTTTCTAGTAAATAAAAGTATCTAATTATACAATGTAAAAACATGATATTTAGGTACATTACTTGAGTATGAAAGACCAGGATTTTTTTCAAACAAAGTTTATGGATAATACTTTTCCAACTTGCTACCTAATAAAGCTTTTAATTTGATAATTTTCAAACAAAATTCTGATTCAAGATTACCAATATGTCAGTCCAACACTACCTATCATTTCCTCAATTCCTAGTGAAAAATCTTTATAGAGCACTACCTGTTCTTGAGAGAGTTCAAGGTGCTGGAACTTTAACCTTCTCCATCATTGCACAAAAGTGATTGGTTCTGAATTTGACTTATACACTGTCTTACAGAAAACAAACAAACAATTCCCCAACCAAAAAAAAAAACCAAAACCAAACAAAAATCTCGCCACTTTTTGAAACTTGAGTCCCAAATAATAACTTACCTGTATACCTGAGCTGAAAATAAGGTGTCTATCTCAACTACTTTTTGGGATTTTAAAATATGAAATAACTTCCTGGAATCACAGAGTGGGTAAGGCTGTAAGGATTCAACCTCTATGCTCACAAAGGGTTCCCTACTGCACGTTAGAGTTTTGTCTAGAAGATTTTGCATACCTCCAAGGAAGGAGCCTCCATAGCCTCTCTGGCCAATTTTTCACATCAGAAAGATGAGTAGGCACTGAAATTGCTCAGAAGATCAGGCTGACCACTTGTTTACACTGCACATTGCAAGACAGCCCCTTGGATGAGACATAAGGAGAAGAAAAACATTCAAATACATTTGTGCTTGACAATTAAATAATTATATTGGCTTGTGTAATGCCACCATTGAATGTCACTGACCAGATTGGTGTTGACATTTGTTCAATAAAAAACTGGATATCTCATAAATACGGTGTCCTGCAACAAGTCAGAGTGATTTTTCCACTGAGAGACAGTTGAAGTAAAAAGAAAGACTGTTTGTGCAATGCATTGCAGTCAGTCACAGTTACAGCTGCCCTGTTACTACAGTGAGAAGAAAGGCCACTTTTCTAAACTCACTCAGCCACAATTATCTCTTGGAAAAATGCTACCTTCGTCATGGGTTTGAGACTTTGTATTATACATACATCCCCTCACATGCTGATAATTTTATATTTATATACACCTACTGTAAATGTTCATATAACATTTTATACACACATAGACAACTTCAAACTATATTTAAATTACAGCACATATTAGGGCATGTAAATCATGAGACAACTCCCAACACAGTGACAATGGTGTGAGATTATTGGGTGCAAGTCTGAGCCCGTTGAAAATACTAGATAGGTAAGTAGCCCATACATGGTTTTATCCCCAGTCAGGAAGGGAAAACATGAAGGAAAGAAGTGACCTTGCACATATTGGTTCTGCTTCAAAAACTCAAGTGTATGGGAGAAGAGCTGAAGGGAAGAAAGCAAGAAATTTGCTATCTGTATGTAGTTACAACAAATCCAGGTGGATCAATACAGTGGGTCACAACCATCATTAGCTGGGTCTAGAAATAGGGCTCTGAGAGAAAAGATTGCATTGAGTAAAAATGTGTTCTTCCTTTTAATTGAGAGGGACTGCAAGGATGCTTTTGTTTCTGCTTTCATGTCTTCTCAGATCATCTGCTCCTCACAGAGGAGAGTTCACAATCTCCACATGTCAGGCAACACCTGCACTGTGCTGAGCTCCACATCTCACTAGCAGCTGGAACTTCCATGTTTACACTATTCTTGAAGTTACAGTGGGGTTGAAACTCCCGTGGAACTTCCACAGAAAAGACGTGATCACACCAACCTTAATGGTCATAGAATCCTTCCAGCAGTAAGATATTTAAGCACCTTTGACACCACAGAAATACAGCCTCATGGTATAATTATTTATAATGAATGTGACACGTAAAGCAGATGTGACGTATGGGAATAACACTTTACTGCCAGGGAATGTAAAGCACACATTTAACAAAAAGATACTTGCTTATTAAGAAGCCTGTGTAGTCTAAATACAAGTCTACTAGCTGATGGAGGTATCTCATACTTATCATTCCAGTAGGTGTTCTAGCAGACTGGTACTACTTGTGAGTTTTTTAAACATCTTTCTGAACATTTCTGAACAGTCTTGAACTGAAGCTAGTGAAGATATCAGAGCCAATCCTTTGAGAATTCAACATCTGCTTGACACCTTGTTTTGTGACTTTGAATATCTGGCTTCTTAGCTTTCCCTGCCCTCCAACATACTCCATTACGCTTCCTCGTGCACATGAAAGGAAAAGCACCCCAAAGTAAAAAAAGTAGGTACTGAAAAATATACAAAATTCAAAATGCACATTGAGTGTGACACAGACAACTTTTATTGTTCATCTTGTAAAACTTTAGACAGCTGAGTGCATTATCTGTTAATGTTTAGAATGTTGCTGTAAATAAAAATGTATTACATTGTCCTTTCCAAAGCTGTCCTTTCCATCCATGCTCAAACTTCTTTTAATGAATCTTAAGCAAAATAATTCTAGTATGTTTTTTTCCTAAACAGCTCCATTTTGAATTTATTTGAAGATACATAAGTGACTCCATTTTCTTTATGCTTTCTTCATTTAATGGGGTGCACAGAGGTAACAGAATTGTCTCCACCCTGGAATCCCTGTGAAAAGTTCACTGATAACAGGCCAGACTCAGTACATTTGTGTTCTCTCTCAGAGACTCTATCCTACAAACAGAAGTAAAAACTTAATCAGAGAAGAAATTAAAGAAGCCAATTTTTTATCCTATTTCATTCATTCAAATTTGTATATGCAGGCAATTATGTGGATCATAAGGAACTGGGAAAATGTATTTTTTCAGAGCAGGAAGACATCTGAGTACTTGCAATTCCATCAGGCTTCAAAAAAGAGGGAAAGAGGAGCAATCCATGTAATCTGTGAAATAGAAAACATATTGGGAAGGCTTGCACTGTGATTTTCAATGATATGTGAGATCTAAGTCTTTTCCTTTAACAATTCATATGTCAGCCTTCTCTGCTTTGCTTGTGAAATCCACCCTCCTACATGTGTGTCAGAACTTGTGAGGAATCAAAGAAGACCCTGTTGCTCAGTTTAAGAAGTATCTGGTGTATTGTAAGGAAGATGGTAAATTCTCCAGAGAGTGTCAGATATAACTATGGGAACTGATAAGAAAGATGTTCTTTTGATAGCACTGACAGACAGAAGGAACACAACTGTGTAAACCCCAACAGGATCCTTATTCTTCACTTTTGTTTTCTCTGCCTAAAAACTGAAAACAAGCAAACTCAATTTTATGTGGTGTTATAATGCAACAGAAATATTATTTTGAGTATCTCTTGTTCACTCTTACATGTTTTTTCCCACAGCTTCTGCATGCCTGTGGCTAAAAGTCAGAGAGTTGGTCCAGTCAGAGATTACTGCCCACAGGATGGGATGAATGAACAGAGCATTTGTGAAGAGCATGACTGATACCGTGTCATATCATTTCTAGCAGCTAATATGATAGTTACAGTCTTGGCTAGGTGACTCATAAGGGATAATTCCAGCAGAAGGTGTCTTAGTCACCTACTTTTTACTTGTTTGAGAGTTTTCTGCTTTGCTGAGCAAGGTCTTCTCATCACCTCCAGATTTAGAGTGAAATAGCATTCCCTGATGGCTAGTGTTTTAAGTTTCAGATGTATTTTGTCAATGCTTTCTAACATTGTGCAAACACTTTCTAGCATTATCCTGACATTTCATTTTTTTCATTTGATATGAACAACATTTTCATTTGCTTTTCTCAAATCTGCACTCTCTAAGTTCACACAGTTAACAGACACTTTTCTAATTAATTTCAGTGTGTATCATTTCATATGAGCATATTACAAAGTAGGGTTTCTGAAGTCCTGTATACATGTGACCTGAAAGTGTATTGAGCAAGCAAACACCCAGTTACCTCCAACACTAATGAAATCTTCCTGTATTATATCATTAGCAAGAACTGTTTGAAGTATTCTCTTGTACTGACCTTATTATTGAAGAAAATTTTGTTTCCAGAGCAAGTAACTCGTCTAGCCAACTCTTTCTAATTATAAAAATTAAATAATTCTTCAAACCAGAATTTGGGTTAATTTAAAATAATTTACTTTTGACCATATGAGGATGTATTGTTTAGCATTGCATTTAATCTCATTACCCATTTTCTCTCTCTCTCTTTCCCCCTCCCCAAAAAAACCTTGATGTTGCATTTACTAGTTATATCAGTTCAAGACACGTCTGATATCCACTTGCACCACACTTTATGCACCTGAGTGCAGTATTGATATGTTGTATAGTCACACAAAACAACACCCTTTCCATTTCCCTAAATACTATCCTTCCTTGTGTTAAATTCTTGATATGGAGCAATAGAGATGCTTTAGAGATGATTTCTGCCTATACAAACTTTTTTATTCCCATTGATTTGTACACCAATACCAAGTAGTTGCATTTTTCATTCCTTACTTATATAAATCAATATAAAATACTATAATTTCCTGAAATTCTTGGTTTTGGCTGGCATAGATAAATAATTTTACTTCATTGTAGTTAGTATTGGGCTTGTTTTCAATTTATGCTGAAAACAACGTTGAAAATCTCAGGGATGCTTTAACTATTGCTGACCAGTGCTTAAGCAGCATCAAGGACTTCTATGCTTCTTGAAACACTTTGACAGCAAGGACTGGGAGTGCACAAGAAGTTGGGAGGAAATACACCCGCAGCAGCTTACCCTAGCTGACCAAATGAAGAATATAGACCACATGGCATCATACTTAGCAATAACAACTGAGGGAAGAAGAGTGGGACATTGAGAGAGATTGCAAGATATTGTTCAGCAGACATTTAGCAAGATGGTAAGATTCCATTCATAAGTGGTCATTGCTGGATGAAGCAGCTCACATTTTTTTCAAAGTAACAGTAAAAAAAGAGAAACCTTGATTCACGTTGATCTGAATTTACTGTGTATGCTATAAACACTAGCAAGAGGAAGCCTTATCATTGTTTAAAACTGAAATAAAGTTCTTCCCAGTAGATTGCAGGGGGCTGACAGGAACCAGAATGCATCAAGGTTAACACTACGAGGGCTAGGCGAGAATAATTCTAGTAGGCTAGAAATGTGAGCTGGCCTCGTGTTGTGTTCAGTGTTCCCTCTTGTCATTTGCATATGACAGGGAAACAAGCACAGTTTATGAACATTGTATCATATTTGTCCAAGCTACTGTTTTCTGTCTGTACTTTCACAATACATTCCAAACTACTGTTTCCTGTCCATACTTTCACAATATGTTCCCAGTGACTGTTTTCTGTCTGTACTTTCACAATACATTCAGTCACATTATGGATTTTTATTAAGTATATTTATGCCAACCATAGCTATAGAGAGAAGCATGTTAGATTGGATAACACCTTTTTCTATTTTTCTCTACTAATAGCACTTAACAGGGAGGAGAAAGAAATACATTTATATGTGTGCTTATGCACTCAAATACAAAAGTGTGCTCCGTACTGTCCTACACAAATTTTTACTGCCACAAAATCCTCCTTCTGGTAAGGATAACTTTCAACCTTCTTAAGTGTCAGAGGAAAAAGAAAGCTTTTGCAACATTTTAAAATGGAGAACGACACATAGGAAACTGGTTTGGCTTTGCTTCTGGTTTGACTCACATAAAAACTCTACAAATATTTCTGGAATTTATTAATATTACTAATAAAGTATTTTTATGTTAAAAAAATAGTCTGAATTTTTTTTTAATAGTTCCTTTTAGGACAGGGAGAGATACAGACTTACTCCACACCAAAATCTAATTTTTTCTCCTCTTACCCTGTACTTCCTTCTTTTTCCCTTTTATTTTTGTTGACAGTCATTCTCTGGAAATAAGTACCTAAATATTTCATTTGAAGACTATTCAAAGAGATGGGAATGTTTCCACTGACTTGTTTTTTACACCTGATCATATGTTTGGAAGCGCTGAAAGTCATCTAAAATGAAATCACATCATTTGCTACATAGGAAACCTACTGTACAAAGGACTGGCTCCTTCTTCTGTCTGTTAACATTTCTTAACTTCCAGGGAAACAACCTAAACACAATGTAATCTGACTTTCTGTCACCTTACACCTTCTGTAACCATTTGCATCTCTGCCCTGTGGAAACTGTGTTTTTTCTTAAAACCATCTTATTGCTGTTGGAAATGCAATTTTATATATAGTGTTTCATTGTTCCAACAAGATAAACATATAAATAACTCCAGGATACCAGGAGTTGAAGATGGATTTAAAAATATATATTTTCTTGTTGAACTCTTTCAGATGAATAATCTAAACAAAGATACTGGAAATATAAATGTGTAGAATTAGACTTGCCTTAACTGAACAGGTACTGATTTAAAAAACTTGTGGCCCTTTTCCATGGAGCTTATACTACTGAGCAACAGAGATGCAAGTGCACTTTCTGTAAAATATTGATGACTACAAAAAACTCAGCTATTGACACTGACATTATTTCACAGGAAAGGTAGAGTGATTTGTTTAGGCTAATGTCACTATTTTATGCAGCTTCTATATGAGAAGTAGGGAATGTTTATTTTATTTCATTTGTTGTTGATTGATGCATAAAAAAATTGGTTAATTCATCTCTCTAGAATTCACAGCAAGTCATCCAGAATAAATGTACTAAATAGTAGCTTCATCGTGAAGTTTTCTAGGTGACTCAGAATACAAGGAAAAATTGGAAAATTAATATAGTTATTTGTGCATTATTTTGTCATTCAGTGCCAGAAGAAAACATGTCATAGTCTGATATTCCTTCCATTTCCTAAACTATTCTAATCACTGGACCCCACAACAATTATCTGCAGTAAGTGGTATTAACAAAGGCATTGCTACTTATGCAATAAGCGGGTTTCACAGAATCATTAGAGATCACTCTAAGTGCTACTTTTCATGGCTTGGAAGGTTAATAACTCACAATTAACAGAATTGCCCCTGATGGTTAATAACTTCAAATTTCAGAGAAATGTTTAAATTTTTTTTCTCTATTTTCAGATGTCCATCAGATAGGATACAACCTAGGATGGAAACCATTTAATGTGATTCTCTCCTGGTATCTCAATATTTTTAGATTCTAGTGACTGCCACCACTGTTTTGAGAAAGTCAGAATGAAGTTTCCTATCCAAACTGATGAAAAGTGATGCAAGCAGGACAAAAAATAGGATAAAATACGAATACGATCTGAGGCTATTTTAGCAATAAAGTTGTAAAAATGTAATTTCTGGAATGAAATAATGGATCAGAACCTATCCCCTAATACTCATGGAAATCATCATCTAAGTGTTATTTTACACCCAAGAGCCTCATGCAAGTCTACCTTGCCCCAAAGTATTCGTGCTGATCAGGAATGTCTGCAACTCACTCCCTCCCAACTTTGGCGGTCACATTGCACTTGCTCAGATTTGCTTAAGCAAGTTGGCTGCAAAAAATATTAGGCTTAGAATCAATTTTTTTCTTTGTTCTGAATAATATATTCCAATTGGATATTTTGTATCTGCAAATGTTGAAGTGAGTGCCAAAGTTTGGTGCAGTGTTTTGATTGTCTAGGTCATATTATGAAGGGTTTTCCACTATGTATCTCTGGGCAATTTCTCCTCATGGCAACTGGTTGTACCAGGCCAAGTCTTAATCTGTTGCACGTCATAAGTTTTTGTTATAAATTCTGGTTGTCTGGATGATGTTAAAAAAGCTGACGTTAAAGGGAAAAGAAAAACAGGATAGATAGGAATTTTTAAGTTGTCAACAAATGCAAGAAGAAAAGAGTAGTTCTTGACATTCTTAATATGTCTTGTTTGTTTATTTTAGATTTGTTGTTGAGTTTAAAAGCATATTGGATGCATGCATGACTGTGACTTGCTATTATCTCTCTAATCTTCTCCCCTGTGATTTTCTCTAGTTGTAAGATCTTTGGAAAGACGTATTGAAGTCCATTTGTGCCTATTAGAATCTGAAATTAATCTTCTCTGTGGTCTCTGTGGGTTTTGTTTCTGTTGAAGAGATTGAGCATTATGTGTAAAGCTTGGTGCAGGATTCTCTGTTTATTTGTGCTCTAATGGAGCTGCAGAAGGAATAGAACTGTTTATTTAACTTCTTCCATAAAGAAGGGGTATTTTATTATCATTTTGTAGTGCAGTATTACTTATTGCTCCATTGAGCCAAGTGTTGTAAGAACACATAATTAAAAAGACAGCACTTCCTGCAAAGAGCTTGTGAAGAAAAGGATGTAAACATAAGTGAAGCAACTGAGGAGTTGGGCAGAATAAGGTAAGGCTGGAACCATCCCGTTCATCAGTATAACCAGAAGTCACAGGAAAATCTCACAGTATTGTCTAGTGGTGCTCTAATGGCAGGATACTGTTCTCAGGAGGGATCTGAGTGACAAAGACTGGCAGTGTCTTTATGAAAACTGGATACTGTATATTTTTGCTTTGCATATGCTTAGCAGATATGCTTGTGATGGCTCCAATAGACATGGAGTTTTGACTTTTCTGTTTAATGAAAGGATCTCCTGGGAAAAAAAATTGACATTTTGGTATTTTATTGTTCAGCTTGTTTCAGTTGTGCTTGGAAAGCACTGGAATATCCTTGTAGGGTAATTGCACTGTGAGGTATGTGCTAATTGCTCATTATTTTTATTACAGTTGGTTCTTTTATTTTGATCAATCACTGTAAACCATTTTGAAAACAATAATGCAGTTTTATTTCCAATTTCACATACAGAACGGAACTAGTGAAAAGGGTTAAGTAACAGGAAATCCTTTCTCCTTCACATAAAAAAAAAGAAAAAAGAAAAAAAAAAGTTATGATTCTGGGTTTAGTTGCTAATTGCTACAAGCCTATAGTATGCTGATGGACAAGCATTACAGCATTACTGCAGCCTTTCTCTTATTGCTGATGTGCTGTGTTTATATAATTGTGTATGCTTTACAGCTGTCATGTGGGAAACTTCTTTCCCCTATAAAGAGAAATACATACATGCATGTATATATGTATGTAAGATAAATTACTGTGAAAACCACAGACTCAATTAAGTGGGTACATTGCACAGATTCTCATGCAAACAGCAAAAAATTAATTTCTAACATATAATCTGAATCACAGGAAAGTTTTTGTGGGAGGGTTGCTTTCAAAAGAAAGCATGTAGGAGCTACAGAGAACTGTTTTCTGTTTGTTTGGGGGTTTGTTTTCTTTGAGCACAAGAGACACACGTGAAAATATTTCACTATTACATGGTGGCAGCTTAGTCTTTGTCTCTTCATATTCCATTAGTTTTCTGGCTATACAATCTTGAATGAGATAAAAACATGGAAGGGTAGATTCAGTTCGTTAACATTAATTGTGAGTGAAAATGTGTGCTCTCTAGATCTGTGGTGTTTGCAACCTGTAGTACAGACATTCTGTGCATTAGTTTGTTCTTATTTTCTTCTCCATAGAATGAATTTATTTTAGCTTCTTCCAGATGTCCTGTCTCAAACAAATAAATGAAATGCTATTATGTCCATAGAAGAAAATGAAAAACATGTCTCTGAAAACACGTCAGATGATTATAAGACATCTACATATCACAGTATGAATCTCTTATTAAACACACACAGTTACTGCTCATAGAGATTGTCTCTGGATCTCTTGAGAATACTTTAACGCTGCTGAAATATTGCTGTCTGTGCTTCTGTTGACTTACTCCATAAGGAGTCGCTCTTTCAGTTTCACTGTTGTGTCTTTAAAAAATGCACTGAGAAGATGAAATATTCTTAAATGCCTGATGTAGTAAGGTGGTTTGCTCTTGTGTTGACTTTTATTTGTCTGAAATAAGAGCAAAGTCAGAGAAACGCTGGGTTTTACTCCTGCATTGCTTGTCACATAAACTGATCCATAAAATCTTTGTTATTTAAAATATCTCCAAATCTTGGGATGAAATGTAGTTACAGTTTTGTCTAAATACCACTTTCAAAATGTGTCCATTTTTATTCAGTCTGAACCCTTGTGGGAAGAGAGTTTAGCACAGCCAAGGCACTTCTAAAAGCTGTGCCACATATTACAAAAGGAGGGCTATCCAAATGAAAGAGGTGAGGCCTTTCATTCTCTCACTTTCTCTGCAAATTGGTTTACCTTATTTCTTCCTCTTGGTCAAGCAAACGCTACAGTACTAGAATCTATTGCAGAAATAAAATATTGGCACTAGTGATATGCTTTGTTGGAAGAGAAAGTTGTAGAGACAAATATGTCAGACACAAATTATAAAGATTTTTTTTTAATTGATAATGAATTCCAGAGCTACTGCTATGCTGCAGAGTGCTGTTTAAAAGTTTTTCTGCATATGTAAGTTCAGTTTGCAGGTTAGGGATACCTAGTTCCTCCATATAAAAAGAGTTTATAATACTGATCTAGATCTCTCTGAAATGTAGTGAATTAGTGCCATTGAAAAGGTGAAGTAGAGCTGTAGATTGCTGGCCTTTGAACCAGGTGCGCAATTAGGTATTTGAACAAGACAAAGAAGAAAATGGTTTTTCATCAAGTCTTAAGGGATTATATGCTCATGCTCTCTTAGTTCTGGGTATGTGACTATGCTGATCATGACTGCGTTTGAAGGTTATGTGACACATGGGTGTATTGCCTTCTGTGCCAATTGATCAGACAGTTTGAGTTCTGTGGTAAGCATAACCATATGGTAAGAGTGCACCAGTAAGGCTACAACCAGAAAAAAACAGCAGTGTGATTTTAGTTAAGTGGAGTACTGAGGTAAACAACCTCTCTGTCCAGAGGAAAATGAACAAAACCCTCCCAGACTCCCTTCTCCTGCCCATTTATGTTCTAAATTAACAGCTGAGTAATATGACTGTCATCACCTATGAAAACTCTATGGAATTATCTTTGTTATGTGCAGTGAGGAGTGAGGGAAATAACTAAGTTGAAAAGAACAAAAGGAAAAATGTATAATTTAATATATGAGGGATGGAATCAAGTAAAGACACATACAAATAATTTCACTTAAAATTACTACAATGTCACAACAAGAGCATAACTGCTGTAGAATCAACAAATCAAATCAACATAAAATTTCTTTACATGAATATCCACTTTATGGAATTCATTGTCATGTTACATTTGAGATGAAAGAAAAGGCAGAGAATAGAAGGAATATAGGAGATGAGGATTTTAATATTAATCTCACCTGTATGAAGACCCATGATTTGATATGATTTTTGACCTACCTAATATTATTGTACCCACAAGTAATTCTAGAAAAAAATGTAGAGATTTCTTTTAGGAAAAACTTACTGGCAGTGGAAAAAAGCAAAGCAAAATTTAGCATAATTTGAAATTGATGTTAAGAAAGAAAAGTATGGAATAATGAAATAACTCAGGCTGATAAAATCTGTGTTTTATGAATGACATATAAAATGAGAAAACAGAAGGTTCATGACATAAAAAATGTGAAAATCATGTATGGTTTCAACACTTTTTTTTTCCACAATCCAGAAGGCAGAAATATAAATCTCCTAATTGGTTGATGGTCTCAAGCTGAATTATCTTATAAGATTCTTCTGGAAGGTTTTGTTTTTCTTTCCCTAACCAGAAGAATCATGAGTAAATATGAATGGCCACAAGATTATTCAAATTCATGATGAATTTGAATAAAGACAACAAAGTTTTGTCCTCAACAGAAAGATTTTTAAACCATTCTCATTCTATTTTTTAAGTGGATTTGTTACGAATCTGAACAAAACTCTCCTCAGATTTTATTTTAAATATCTATTCAACCAAATCCATGCAGTAGGAATGATCACAACTTAATATTGAAATATTTTTTAAAAAATAATTTATGCTTTATGTTTTAAATGATCCTTTAGAGTTTAGGCAACCTTTGGAATCTGAAGACCTTCTCAAAGACCCTTCTGCAGCCCAGCAGCAGTGGATATATCTAAACTGTTTGACTAGAGACATGTGTTGCCCAGGAGTCCAGTGGAAGCAGGACATGGTGCAGCCTGGCTTTCCCTGTCTCTGCACTCAGGTGGCCGTCTCACCTGCATGGAGCTGCCAGTCAGTAGGAAGGTACAATGAATAGTGGCTCAACAGTGGTTGAAATAATCAGAACAAGTAAAAGGATGTGTGGTTTTGCATTGGAAGATGCCACAATGTGTGGCAGGCTGTAAAAGAAGCATAACACTACCTTCTGAGTGCAATGGTCAAACACATTCTTGGAATTCCCAGATTTACCTGTGAAATCATGAACAAGAGTATTTAAGCACAAATACTGAAAAATTAATGATGCATGGGATTTGAATTGTTTTGAGCTATGTAATTTTTAAATTTCAGGTATTTCTTTCACGTAAGTTATCTTTTTCTTAGGACTCCTCCATCCTTGTGATGCATACCAACTCCTATTATTATGCCTCTGTCTTTTCTGCGACAGTACCTTTCAAATGTGTCATCAGTGGGTCCACCCAGAAGATCTGTGATTTGTCTGAACACTTAGCTCTGTAGAAGTACAAATTATTCCTATTCTGGTGCCTCTTTATGAGCTGTCACTGTGAGTGAACTGTCATGAAAAAATTTGAGCTGAATGTGCTTGATTCAAAGCTTGAAGGAGAGGACAAAGACCTTTTTGCTTGAAATCTGCCTCTGTACTTTAAAGATGCATATGTGACTGAGAGACAAGAAAGATGGGCTGGAGCAACTGTAAGATGCTCCACATAAAATGTAAAATGGAAATATTATAAGGAAAAAGGGGAGAAAAATGAAGAAAGATTACAAGGTCTGACTGAATAAATTAGGAGGAAATTCTGAGATGTGACATGGACATTATGGGGAAGAGGATGAGTAGCTCCTTGATGAATTGTAGTAGGGAAGAGGGAAGATTGAGTAAAAGCTGAAACACATGTCAGGGTCATAAGTCCAAAAAGAAACACAAGCTCTCTAAAAGCTGAGCAACCAGAGGAAAAAAAGAGGAAAGCTTTTTCACCATTTTGTCATATTCCCTGTAACTTGGCTATGTTCTGTATGTCACAGGCAAGTCCTCAGGATGCATTTAGTAAAATATGATTTACTGATGACTTCCAATCAGTAGACAAGAAATCTGATAGTGTGTCCCTAGATGTAAAGTGAGAGGAAAACATCCCAGTGTCTGTAAGCTGTAACAAGTTGGCTCATCTGATCACTATACGGCCTTTTTCACCATTTGCCAGTCACAAGCCTTTCTGTGTTTGCTGTCTGGATAGATTTGCATAATTTTGCCTCCATCTTTGGCAGAAACACATGCTCTGCTGGGAGTATCCCTCTTGCATTTTTATGAAATCTGTTCAGCAGTACAAAAATGCATGGATTATGTGGATTGAAGGAAGCTCATTTTTTTAATAACGACAGTTTCTTTAGATCGCTGCAGAAGGGAGAAATATAAACTACCTGAATATTTTTCATTAAATAAAAACACTTAGGATTTTGTGGGACATGTTTTGGTTCCACTATTTGCTGATGCATTGCTTACCATGTTTATTTGCCTGAAAACTGATTGAAATAATGGTAATTATAACATTCATTTGACTATTTCCTTTGAACCAAAACACACTGCCAGTTTTCTTTCAGCATCTGGAAAGGAATGGAAACAAGACAAGGTGAGACACTTAAAAAGCCTCACTCTTTCTGTGTTGACTGCTCATTTTCAAGTGGGTTTTTACCCTGGACATAGACACATTTTTCTATTTAACTTATTTAAAAGGAAAATATCCTAAATAAATTATTGCATTTTCCCTTTAAAGTCTTTCACTTTGTCTTTTTAAGCGAATGTGTATGCTTTGACAAATATCATTCCTTCTTTAGGTCAGGTTATTCTCTCTTCAGGTCCTTCCCTTCCACTCATCTGAAACTTTGCCTAATGATGTTGTGCTTTCCAAATAGAGAGAAGGTCTTAAACTACAATACTGTTCTCAGTGTAAATGCATATTTTTATATTTTGTTAATGATCAAGAAACACAGAAGAAACATTCAGCCTTGTTGTACCACTTCACTTGGGGGAGAAAGAATATACAGAGGACTGCAAGAAGGCTCCTCTGCAGCTGTCAGATGATTTTGCACCCTAAATTGACATTTGTTTAGGAGTGCACCCATAGTGTTCTGAGTAACCAAGGATTCAAAACCAGATGCTAGTTTAGAAGGATTAAGTAATGAGTGAGTCTCTGTTATTCTTGTCTCTGATGTCTGATATCCCATGTGCATTTGGGTGCTGGCTCTCCTGCTTAAAAATGACTCCTTGCCATAGGATGAATACCAGCAAGGCAGTCATCAGTTCTCTTACACAGCAGCCAGAGCTGGAAAACCCCACAATTTTAGAATCATTTAGTCACAAGACTAAATATCTAAGAGAACAGAGAGCAAATAAAATGTGGAAGTGCATTGTAGAGACAAGAGGGAGATTTTCAAAAGTATGATTTTTCTCAACCACCTCACTAGTAAATAACAACACCAAGTCACACATAGGCCAATACATATGTTTAAGCACTGACATGGATTCTGTATGGTTTCTTCACATTTTTCTGCTCACAACATTTTTGGATGGAAATTTCAGGAACATTCTGAATCTACTTCTTGAACACACTCTCTGTGAAATCAGCTACACCTATTCCACGACACATTTTAGACTTGGCCAGAAGGCTGCTTTAAAAGAAACTTTCATCATTTTATGTTCAGAGTAGGCTTTTCTGTCTTTTTACTGCAATGTGTTCTGATACGCATTGCATTTGCCGAAGTGTTACCTCCTCCTGCACATGAAAGGGACAAGCAAAACACTAAAACTGATCTTAGAATGCTAAAACTGATCTGGAATTATTCCTCATTTATTATATGCAATATTAATTGTAAAAATGTCCTGTATTAAAAAAAAAAAAAAAAAAAAAAAAAAAAGGAAGAGAAAAAGAGAAATGTCTGTAATTTGCAATAATCTTGTGGCTGCTCATGAAGCAAATACAGCCACTGAGATTTTCCAGTTCCCCACCTCCTAAGGACTTGAATCCGTGCATTTTCACATGTTAGTGCATTGACCCTGTGTCTTGGTTTGGGAAGACAGATATCTGCCATGGAAAGCTGGAACTTCCCTTGGAATGGAGAATCTGACACGCCCCCCCCCCTTTTTTTTTTTTTCCAATTATAAATTTGCAGTTAAAAGCTTTTAGGCAAAAGATTTTGGAAATAGAAATAGCAGTTCTTTACTAGTATGTATAACAAAGCAAATTAAAAAAAAACCGACTACAACATTGATAACAAAAACAGTACAAAGAACCTTAAGGACTTTGCTTCACAAAAACCCAGGGCAGTTTGGTCTCGGTGCCTTTGTAGGATCCTCAGAGCACCAAGCTGGGAACAGTGGAAAAGTGCCGGGCTGGTGGCTGGGATGGCAGGATGTCCCAGCAGGGCAGGGGCAGGGTGTCGCAGCAGGGCAGGGGATGTGGGGTCACACTGTAGCAAGAGGAGCCGTGCCAGTGAAACAGTGATGGCAGAACAGGGCTGGCCCGGCTCTCACAGGGCGGCAGAGAAGCTCAGAGTTCCAGAGCGAGCAGACGATGGTAGATTTCCTAGGACTGGACTCCTCCAGAGACAGTGAACTCAGCGAACACCAACCCAGCCGTTCTCTCTCCCTGAATGCGGAAAAAAACCCCAGAGTGCCAGGCTGCCCCAAGCTCTGTCCTTTGCCTGCCCCAAAACTTGTGTTAACCCCCCCACCTCCGAGCTTTGACCACCCCTTTGTTTTGTTATATAGTCTTAAGTTCAACACTTAAGTCTCCTTGGTAACCTATGGGGAAAAAATTCTTTAGAGTAAAAAGGAACAAATCTAAACGCCAACACCTGCTTTAAAACTGGGCATGAGATAAAGATAGTAAATCTCAGTATATTTTCGCGCAATGGAAATGATCATTATCAGATTCGTCTTTGCTCTGAAGGTTTGATTCCTCACCTTCAAAAATAAATTTAAAAAAATACAGTATCCACAGTGTGTTTTCCAAAACAAAGTGCAAATGCATAGTAATATAATGCACAGTTTCACGTGTTTCTGTAAATATTAGCAAAACGTATTTAATTTTTTTTTTCAAATATTGTTTGCAACAGGACCTTTTGAGCCTTAAGTCTTCAGTTTTCTGGTTGAATACTGAATTTGACCTTTGACAGAATGGCCATTAATTTATGAAAATACATTGATTTACCTATTTGTACTTTACTCTTTATTTTTAACTGTTTCAACTGGACTATTAGTCAAATACCTTGCTCTACATTTGCCAAGTCCCATCTAAAATTTTCTTAGTGTTTTGTTAATGGTCATGTTTAAAAATCTGCAACATACTTTTCAGGTAGCTAGATTGTATTAAATCTCATTTTAATATCCATTTTTCAGCTGAAATTCTTTAAAATCTTGACTCAGAAATTGTGTCAGTAACAACACATATCCTGAAGAGTTATGTATTTTCCTATGTTTGGTTTGGGAGTAATTTAAAAGGAGATACTGATTTATACTGATTTATACTGATTTATGTTATCATTTAATTACTGTATACAAAACCCCATAACCTTATATGTAAAATACATATAAAATACTTATATGGCTATATTTGAAAATTTATGATGTATTAGCTGACTCAAGGTCATCTGAAAGATAAGAACCTTAATTTCAATTTAGGTCTTCTCACAGAAGACCTAAATTGAAGCTCTCTGTTGTGCTCTCACCTACAGATAATATTGTCTAACCTGCAACAATTTTTTCTTTCATCCTGCTTCCTTTATATTCTGAGTTTTTTCTGCTGTCTAGAAAGTTTGCTATGATGTGATCAGACTTTCCTCTAACTAAAAAACTAAAAAATAGAAAAGACAGAAACTAATTAACAAAGTAAAAATTTGATCTAAGTCCGGAGAATCAATCCAAGTATGCCCTGAAATCTGCATTTTCATTGAAAAGCATGCAGCTTTTTTTGTATCTCCAGAATTCTTTAATCTTGGCAAGACTTAGCACTGTTTCATTTCTTAGCTAATCTTTATAAGTCACTCTTTGTCTGCTAAATATTGAATCTTCCAAAACATTACATTTTTACTATGAAGAGACAGCAAGACGGATAAGGTTCAAGAAAATTGGTTTACTAGCCAGCATCCCTATACAGCATGAGTAAAATACAATTTACAATGTCCAGTCTTACAAGATTTTGTAAGATTCTGATTCTGATGTTTGGTATAGGAGATTTCCAACAGTTAAAATTGGTAATACTTCTAAGACTTCTAATGGAACTGAAAATTAAAGAAACTTTCAAATTGGGAACAATGGTTACAATGAAATAGCTAAAAACATGACTCAGAAACTGACAATCTACACAGACAAAATTGCTTTATATCCCTCAGATTGTTTCCAGATTTTGTTTAATTCCATAATTTAACTGCATTCTCCATGATATTAAAATATCTGTACTTTTTGCACAATTTTATTCCCCTATTGCTATATTTTAAATTTTATTTAAACAGTGTCCAATAAAAGCTACTTTTCTTTATCAAAACAATAATTGAAAATAGACATCCCATTATTTGAACTTTGTATACTTAAAAAGAGAGCATCTTAGATTGTGCCATAATGTGGGCCAAAAGTTCACTGACTGTAGATAACATTGAATAAAAGTCTTAATAACTGCAAATCCATGAGAAATTTATTGTCAATAATACCTCTTGTGCCTATATTTTCAAAAATGGGGAAATGTAAATTAAATAATTATTTGATATTAATTGATTTAGAGAAGATTACATTAGATTATAGGAAGGAATTCTTTACTGTGAAGATGGTGAGGCAATGGAACAGGTTGCTCAGGAATGTTGTATATCCTGTCCTTGCATGTGTTCAAGTCCAGGTTGGATGGGGCTCTATGCAATGGAATCTAGTACGTAGCATCCTGGCCCATGTCAGGGGGGTTGGGAAAAGACAGGCTTTATGTCCCTTCCAACCAAAGCCATAATATATTTCTATGATTTCTGAAAAGAAAGCTTGCAGCAGAACCTGTGAGAGCTGCTTTCTCTCTGTGTAAGGCAAAGTACTGTCAGTGCAAACCTTCCATGAGCAAAAATCTGGAAGAGGGTGTTTTCTAGGTTCTTGAATCCTGCAGCAGGACACAACACCAATAACATGAAATCCTAAGGGAAACTGAAAAAATAGAAAAGGCAGTAGGTAATCTATCTTTCCCTGCAAAGCAGCTCAAAGCTCACCAAGCTTCATAAACTCAGTGCTGGTGTTAGAGGTGCTGACATCTAGCATGGGTCCTTCAGGTGAAATCAAAAGTGTCTGTATATGCTTAAAAAGGTTGCTCAGATAAGAGAAATTTGAGTTTTCCAGAAGCATGGGAGTCTTGGAGGACAGAAGAATCTATTATATAAGGAATAGTCTCTGCCATAATCAGAAGGAAACATGCTTTAATGAATATTAAAAAGGATTAAACTATGGGCTGGGAAAAACATACAGGGAAAAAAAAAAAAAGATAATTCATCTAGGAATAACGGCAATACAAATGAAATTATTTTATGTATCCAATAATTAGAATTGGGACTGAAATTCAATTGTTTGGGTGATATGGGAGCAAAGAGGACAGAAATCAGTAAGGCAATAGAGGCCAGTCTAAATGATCCTTCCAAATCTACTAAAATAACAGGTCAGTAGTAAGGAGGTCAGTGAAAATGACCTCATGAAATTAAAAAGTTAAACCACTTATAAGTGAAAATTTGAAGACTATAGGAGTTGGCATAGATCATATTAAAGTAGAAAGTAAAAAGAGGGGAGAGGCAGAGAATACATCTTCTTTAACAAAATTCTAAGACAAAATAAAGTCTTCCTTCTCTTAGTTCTTTTCACTTGCTCTTTCTGTCTTTCTCCCTCTTTCTTCCTTCCTCTGCATCTCCCTTCTTTATCTTTTTTCTGTCTTTTCTTGTCTTCCTCTCCTTATCCTCTTTAGGCCTTTCTCCGTGTAATCCAGATTAATTTTCAGTGCTCCAATGGTAAGCTGTGTGTGCAACTCTTTTACCTATATTGAGTTCATTACAATTATTTCTCTTTTTTTCTTTCAGTCTTTTTACAAAGGAAATTAGTAGCAATGGAGTGTTCAGTTTGGACTCAATGCTTTTAGGAGGTATCTCAGCATGTTGTTCTTCTTACCATGTATACTTTTATCTCATGCATCTTATTTATTTTGCCACACTAGTTATCTGCTGTGGAAAGCTGGAGTGATGATCATTTCTTTGAAAATTTTCTTCTGTCCTAAGGAAACAGCTTGATAACTGGAATTCATAAGCATAAACTGCAAAGCTGAAAGTTGAACACGGACATTGCTGAACCCAACCCAAGCCTGAATGCCTAATTTCTAGATATGTGTGAATCAGGGGGAAAATGGCTTAAACTTGTACTTTCATAAACTGTTTGGGAGAGAAATCTTTATTCAGATTAAGGCTTAGAAATAGTGTACAAACATGGGAAAGCTTGCTTCAGTTTGTGGCAGCAAGGTTTTATAACAATTCTTTTACTTTGTGCTCAGGTTTCCATATGAGTAACCTAGAAAACAGTGTTTGGCAATATGATTTTATAAAAACATAGTAGGAAAAAACAGAGGAAAATCAACTGGCATGCTTAGATCTACACCAGTCTTGGCCTAGAAAAAGATTAAGCATTTCCAGTTCTAAGTGGATTTATGGAATCAACTAGACATTGAAGCAGGTTGTGCAAGGACCTTCTTGTCTTTGGAGTTTTGAGGGATGTGACTAGCCAAAGGCCTACGCTATCTCTTCAAAATTCAGTGCTGACATCCTTCTGTGAAGAAGGCTGAACTGAAAAAACCTCTAGATGCTGTCCAACCTGTATATTTCTGAGACAGTAACATGAAGTGAAGTTCTTACGGTAAGAGAAGATGTATGAATGATGATGAATGCCACGATGAATTGCGTGGAATAGGTTTTACATTTACCTCTGTCTACTTTTTTCTTTTGTATTACCAGAACAAAAGTGATAGTATAAGTGGAATTATAATTGAATATGAAGTTAACATGTACCTATAGTTCTATATCTATGTATATCATGAATATATACCCAGAATAGACATTACTTTAAAAAACCCCATCCTGTTAAGTTGAAAAACTCCATGGTAGTAGACAACTGTAGAACTATTTTTTCATAATTTGAGAGGATTCCCATATATGTGTGTGGCTTTTCTACAGCAATACAATTTAATGGAAAAATGAGAGCTCTTTCTCATTTCTTTGTATGGCTTGCTGTTGCTGTCAAGCTGTGTAAGGTCAAAGAGTTAGTTGATTCTACAACATTGTTGAGACTTGGGAAAGTGAGCAGTGGTTAGACTACCAGCATCTGATGAGGGTATGGAGTTCTTTATTAGTAAATTTGCAGACAACACTAAGCTGGGAGTGTGTGTTGATCTGTTGGAAGATAGGAGGGCTCTGCAGAGACTTGGAACAGTTGGATGGATGGACAGAATCCAATATGATGAAGTTTAATAAGTCCAAGTGCCAAGTCCTGCACTTTGGCCACAATAACCCCCTTCAGTGCTATAGGCTGGGGATGGAGTGGCTGGACAGTGCCCAGGCAGAAAGGGACCTGGGGGTTCTGGTGACAGCAGCTGAACAGGAGCCAGCAGTGGGCAGCAGCCAAGGAGTGGGCCCTGAGTGGGCCCAGGATCCTGCCATCCTGGCCTGGATCAGGAATGGTGTGGGCAGCAGGAGCAGGGAGTTCATTCCTCCTCTGTTCTGGGCCCTGGTGAGGCCACACCTCGAGTGCTGTGTCTAGTTCTGGCCCCTAAGTTCAGGAAGGAGGTTGAGACACTTGAACATGTCCAGAGGAGACAAGGAGGCTGGTGAGGGGCTGGGAACACAAATCCTGCTGTGACGGACCACTGAGGGAGCTGGGGGTGTTTAGCCTGAAGAAAAGGAGACTCAGAGGTGACCTTTTCACTCTCTACAACCTCCTGAAAGGTGACTGTAGTCAGGTGGGGGTTGGTCTCTTTCTCCAGGCAGCAACTGACAGAATGAGAGGACACAGTCTTAAGCTATGCCAAGGGAAATATAGGTTGGATACTCGGAAAAAGTGTTTCACAGAAAGAATAATAAAGTACTGGAATGGTCTCCCTGGGGAGGTGGTGGAGTCATTATTCCTGGATATGTTTAAAGAAAGACTGGATGTGGCACCTGATGGCACATCAATGTCTAGTTGAGGTGTTACATCATGGGTTGGACTCTGTGATCTTGGAGCTATGTTCCAACCTAGTGATTCTGGGATTCTGTGATCTCTCTAAAATCAGTTTATGTAGTATTGCTGGCTGCAGAAAACTCCTAAAGCAGAGGATCCAAGGGAAGGAATTGTGATTCAGATTAAAGGCTTTAAAGGTCTTTACACTAGAGTTTCCTCTGCAGTGTAGTTGTGAGTCATATGTTATCTATTGTTATGTACCCCTGCTTACCCAAAGTGAGATGTAGAATCATGTTCTTTACCAGAGACTGATTGCTTTTCTCTGAAGTACTCAGCTTTGACCATGGTCAGATACAAAATACAGCATTTTTCTTGTACAGTGCAATGCTTTCTGTGTTCTCAACTGTTGGAATACCAAGAATGTTATTTTCCATTTGCTGGTGGAACTCCTTGGGGTTGTAAAGAAGAAAAAATGTTTTAGAGATCTAAATATAAAGGAATGCAATCTTAACATATTGTGTCATTAAGAAATTTAGGAGCTTTTAGACAGACTGTGAAGGTAGCAGAAAATGAGATGCAGTGCTGCATTAGATATGTTTTTAGTATTTTCTTCTTTTTGTAAAAGCTGTAATTTTCAGAGTTTAGAACCAATTTAATGTCCCTGGAGCTAGAGCTTTTTTGTATCCATTGTCCATTAGGTGAATTGCTAAGCCAAGAATGGAATCCATTTATAATGTATAAAATATAGTAAAATGCTTTAAAAACAGTAGAGGTAGGGAAGAAATCATCAGGAGTCCATTAAATTTGAAGATGGTGAGTTCTGAGGTTCTTCTTATAATCAGATAATGGGTTTTTGTGCTTGTATAAGAGGCATTAGATATAGGAAGATTTATTTAAAAGTTTGAATTCAATAAAAATTTATACAGAACTAATGCAAAATGCATTTTGTTTGACATTTGAGACACCTTTCAAAACAGTATTTTGCTTTCAAAAATACCCTGTGACTGCAGCAATATTTATTATGATTTAATAAAAATAATTAAATAACACCTGAAATTATAGTGTCAGTGTTACACACTTTAAAGACATCTGTCAGAATTCTCTATAAAGTTACATTCTTATGGCATCATGACCTAGACATGAAAACATGATCTTATTAGGGAAGATCATGTTTGTTAGCAATTAAGAGCAAATACTCTCTGCAGAGAATTTAAATTGTTAAGAACAATACAAAAGGAATATGAAGGGAACCGCTGAATCTAAGACTTCTTGCAGGAGGTTCCAAGTTCCACAGTGTCCCATTTGTGCCCAGTAGCTCACCTGTGACGTGCAGGTACATCCAGGGCCAGCAGCTGGCAGGAGCTGGCTGGGGTAGAAGCTGTCCCTTAGAGCCGGGATCCTCTCAGCTGCCATCAGCAGCTGCAGAGGAAAGGTCTCAGTGTTGTGTACCTCGGGCAGGAGCAGGGCTCCATTTCAAAACAGCTAGTGAGGCCTGGAAAACATAGTAACAGGATTCAGATACTGGGTATGCATTTATTTCTAACTGGTGTCTGGAAACTCACTGAGATGTCCTATACTGTTTTTGCTGCACTGTTGAATCTTGAGTCCTCTGTGATTTGGTGTAAATTTTCTCAAGATTTTTATTCTTTTTATTCTGGAAAGACGATGTATCTCCCAGTAGGAATCTGTTCAATGTACAGAAAAAGAATTAAGGAATATTTTGGATTTGATAATCCCAAAGTCAAAAAATCCATAAGTTATTTTGAAGTTAAAACTGAATTTTCCCAAACTTTTCAATACAGCACACGTATTTTAATTCTTATTTAGCATAGATTAAGTATGCTTTTTCCTCGCTCTATTTTTTACCAAAGTGCTTTCTTTTTGGAAAGTATTAAATCCATCCAAACATACAATTATTTGGTCAATTTTCTGTGCATCATTCTAACATTACTTTGGCTGATTTACTGATACTCTTGTGGTTAAGCCTTCAATATCCTTATATGGCTTCTACTCAGATTGGAGAGGTTTATGCGAAGCAACAAACAGAAAGTAGTGATGATTCCTAGGTTTTATTCTGGACTGTTGAGCTGATTATGGGGGATGGAACAGTATAATTAGCAAATTTTTCAAATTGGTGATTTGGCATGGAGAAAGGTCAAAATATTCTAGAGTGAATATCCACTGCAAGAACTATGTAGAAACTGAGAAAATTATTTGAAAACACCCAAGGTGCAGGTAGTGGATAATTTGCAGGACAGAGAAGACACAGACAAAACAGTAAGTTACAACTTTTACGTTGTCCTTTCTATCCTGTCTCTCCCTTCCTGTTTCTGTGTCAGTTTACCTTGCATACACATTTACAGTTTTCTGGTTCCTCCAGAAACCAGGAGCCCTCATGATGCTCTGGATAAACAGTATACATTTCACAGAAAACATGCATAAATGTAAATTCACCCTAGAGGTTTAAATGACTCCTTGAAGTAAAATGAAATGCCTGTTAATGACATTCATGTATAGTAAGAAGCATGGATTTTAAAAGTCTGTCTCTATGCACATACAGTATCAAACAGCAGAGCTACCAATAAATAATAGCATGTCTACCTTCAATAAGACTTGGATTGCAGACAATACTTTGGATTAAAATCTTGCACCTTCAAAAATCTATCTTCTTTTTGGAATTAACAGGCATTTTGAACAGTACTGGGGAGGTCTCAAGGGCCGTTATGAAAATGGGACACACCATCATTGGAGAGAAAATGGTGACCCACCACATGAGTGAGATACAGCAGGATCACCATTTGGAATGGAAAGCAAGTATGTCAGAGGAGATAACTCCATTACAGGGAGAAGGATGTTATTGAGTTCATATAAGGTAACCTGTATGTAAAGGGAAATTGTTTTTATTTTACTTCTTGATGTGAAGTAAATCCATGCCCTTAAAATCAAATCAAATCCAACTAGGATTTGATTGATATCTAGGGAAGAAGGCTATGGCAATGGCCAGCAGAGTGCAAAACACTATTCAGGAAAAAATTAAAAACTATGCTTTTGAGCATAAAAATTTAGTCAGAGATGTTTTAACTATGTATTTTCTGGTTTATTGATAACTATTTTTTGACTTGTAACTATTCTACAATGTATTTACATACTGAAGGTAGTTTACAGTTTTCCAGACAGAGCAGTAAGAGAGAGGACCCGTAGAAGCTTTAAAATAGATATTTTATAATCTCTGAGAGGCATTAGTCAATATAATTGCTCATGGTAGCAAGATCCATGATGGTATTCTAGGAAAGTTTTTCCACTGTCCTATGTTTCCACAACTAAATGTAGAATAAAGTACTAAGTCACAAACCCTTTTGGTTCTCTAGCCAGGACTCCAAAAGCTGATCATAGGAACTTGGGGAGTAACACTTACTGCCTCTAAGAGTCCGCATGACATTTGGGCACAATATGAGAGAAAACTGTGTGCTCATCTCCCTCCCACCATCTGCTGGAGACAAACGAACTGCTTATGCCTTATTCACATGTTCTGGGATCTCCCATGCCCAAGAGACACCATCCTCCCCACTGGGGGGCTCTTTTCACAGTTTGTACTTCCTGGTTTGAAAAAAAATTAGCATGTATCTCTTTGAGCATTGCTAATAACAGCTTCGAGGTCTCCTACATTCCTTTTCTTTGCTATTTTCAGATATATAGGTTGTATTATGAAGAATAGAAAGCAAAGAAATGAGAAAATCATGAGAATTCAGGTGACACTTGTGAATCCTGGGTGACATTTCCCCTGTAAGGCAAGCTGGTTTAAAACTAATGCTTTAGCAGAACACTTTTTTTGGCTTTTGTGATTGGGCTACAGTGATAATATTTCTGTTTTGATTTAATATATTCACGGAATTTGCATCAACACCCTTCCAACAAAGAAAAGTGGTAAGTATTAGAGTAACACAAAACAGAGGCAGAGAAACGGTTTGCTCTGCTCTTTGCTCAAGTAGCAAAAAGAAGATCTGAAAATTAGAAACTAAGTTCAAAGATATTTCCTTTTAACTTCTCATAGACACTCTGTAGGTAGCTCACATCTTGTGTCTGGGTCTGGAGAGCAGATGCCTCTTGTGGAGAGCAGCACATGACCAGTCCATTGCTTGAGCAATATAAACTCTCACTGTGCCCTTGAGAGCCGCTGCTAACTCTCTCTTCCCTTCCTTCGCAGAATAACACCGGCAGTAGGTAGGCCACTGCTGCAATGCCTCAGTAATAAACTGTAACATGGAGAATAATGATTTTTAAACATGCAAAAAAGCATTACCTGTAATGTAAATCCTTGATCCTTGGCCTTTAGTTTTACTGCTGTAAAGGTATAAATCTCTGGCCTGGTCTGTGCTAGGCAGGGACAGTGTTGAAGAGGAATCAAAATGTTGGTTGGAGAGGAGATAAGAGTAGGGCTTCTACCTCTTAATGTTTGAAACTTAGTAGCACAAGATACTAAACCCAAACAGAAGAAATCACAAGATAATGTGTGGTGGTGTGTTTTGTTCATATTTTCTGTTCATGATTTGTTTAATAGGATTTCCTATAATGGTTTGTTCTGTAACCCCCATGTTCCTCATTGTATGGTTTTCTCCATGTTCGGTTTTATGTCAATCATTGGTTATACAACCTTCTGGTCCTGTCTGTCACTCTGGGGCCTCTCTCTGCATCCAGAAAGTTCCAGGGAAGGCGTCGAGTGATTGGGCAGGATCCAGGCTTTGCCCTCCCATTGTTCTCTGTATGGTAGTCTCACCTGCCTGTTATGTTAAGAGCCACAGCCTTGCTGTACCCCATTGGTCCCTGGTTAAACCCTCCCCTGTGTAACACTCTGTGTTAAATGCTGCTGCACAGAGAGCTCTTGGTCTCTCTGAGGTTGGTGTCCCGAGGTGAGGGGTCTATGTCTGGAGCCTCCAATAAACTCGCTTGGCTCCACCACTGGAGAGTCCCTCCTTTGGTTCCTCCTGCCACAGCCACGCTGCACTCCTGGCAAGCCAAGACCACTGTGTTGCTGTGGTGCCAGGGCTGGCCGGGCAGGCAACACAGGCACCGCCACAATAATGCCAATACAATTTTCATTCTGAGAAGGAGATGAAAAATAAAAGACCACACTAGGATTTCATAATATCATTTAATGTACATTGTGTTAAGATACTGCAGTGTTGAAGTGATGCTCCAAAGCTAGTTACCACTGAGGAACTCAGGCAAGGAAAGATTGAATAATTTGCTCATATTTTTAGTTGCTCTTATTTTTTAGTGTGGTTACATATCTGTTCTTTAGAATTCCTTCTCTACTTAGTCATCTTTCAAATTAATACTATTGCTTTGAAAATAGTGTGAGGTAGCTGCCATTGCTGGTTTGCCCTGTTAAGGAGAAGTGTCTTATTTTGAAAATGAGCCAAAATACTTGGGAAACACATATTTTATGGCCTTAGAGAATTCTTAAAATCCTGGATAAAAAGGCCATAACTCTATGATTTGAGCAAGTAAATTCCTTTTATTTATTATAATTAAATTGATTAAAACAGTTGCATAAGCTTTGAATTTCATGCAGTGGTCTTTTTAATTAGTTCCATTTAAGACAGATCTCATCATCTAAACCAACTGTTAAATAATGATAGCGGATATTGTCACACAATTGCATGTCTCCAAGCAGAATAATAAAAGGTCACAAAAATGACCTTTGCACAAAGGAGGTCCCGAGATTATCTTCAAATTTTGGTTCCTTCTGACAGCATGCCTATAGACAAATTTTTCCAATGGCAAATAAATCATGATCTTAGAACAGTCCGGTGTAGTTGCATGGCAAATAAACAGGATTTAAAGAAGTAATAACAGTTTAGTTTAAAAGTTTAGATGGCATTAAACCTTATGACTACATTACTTTTTATAAGTACAGCTACATTTTAAAGATGACTAAATGATAAAAATCACATTGACTTGGAGGCTTTGACTTGTCATGAAAAACACCCTCCCAAATAAGCATTCACATACAGTCACTGCGACCATGGGAGAGATCTGTTAGATGACATACACCTATGTATGCGACATGGAAAGCTGGGAAAGAGAGAGCTATTAAAACTTTAGGAATATGAGAACAGAAGAATATTTCAGTTTTGGTAGAGTTGTTGTAATGCTAATGCAATGCATAGTCATTCTTTTGTTGTATTCTCCATGTATTGATTTTATCAATCTTTATAATAATGTTCATCCTACTGAATTCTTTCAAAAATGGCCCACTTTACCTATTTTGTCTCATGGGGATACCTATGTCTCATCACCTTTAATGTGTTTTATGTCATTTTCTGTTCTGCTATCTAATTTAAAGGAGGCATATAGGATTAGAATTACTGTACAATAAAAATGTGACCTTGCCAAAGATTTATAATTTTCTTTTTACATTTTCATATTCATCTCCTAATATTCCCGAAGTTTTATTTGCTTATTTGATTGCTGCAGAGCACTGAATTGACATTTTCACATAATTTCTCAAAATGACACTGAGTGCTAATAGTCAATTCAGAGGACACTGTTGTCTGCGAGCTCAACACTGTGTCTGTCATTATTTGTTACAAATGGAAATATCTAAAACAATAAAAATATTTGAAATTTTATAAACCAGTAATTTGATCTCCATTGAAATGAAGGTAATTTGAAAATTAAGATCATAGAATCACTGAATATCTCAAGCTGGCAAGCAACTCTAAGGATCACTGACTCCAGTTCCCCAGATTCTAAATTTAAAATTACTTTCTTCTACCAGTATCAATTTAATTTTTTTTCTTGTAGTAATAAAACTGGATTTATTTATGTTAAAACACTAAAGACCACCAGCTTTGAAACTATATTGCATAAAATGTCTTGTGTATTTCATGCCAGTGGAACAAGTAATGTGCTAAATTTGTGCTGATAGTGATAACTGGAGGGAAAATAATCTCTATTCTGACATATAAGTTTCTACTTATTTGTTCTCAGTAGCTACAATATTTTTGGCTTTGTCTACGGCCGGATCCATATTACTGATAAAAATCAAAAGGTGCAGTTTAGTAAGGACTGAGAAAAAAAGCGTTTTAAGAAAAATTTGATGCAGCATCCGACCCAATGCACATTACAATGCTGTTGTCTAGCCCAGTCCTAAGAAATTATCTGTCAAACTATATCCCTCTGTTTTTCAATCTCACTCCTAGCATGAGGGTCTCTAGGACGTCTCTTGTTGTCTATAGGGTGTTTTTTTAGTTAATTTTTTCAAAGAGATGATCAGAAAAAACATGCAAGTGACTACTTTCCTACTGCTCAGTCTCGTTTCGGCTGCGACCTTTGAATGCTGCTGTGACAGAAATTCCTAATTTGTCAGAGATTCTAGAAATAATGTAGCTAAATTCAGTGGGATAAATCATCAGGATTGAATTTAAACACGTGCAGCATTTTTGTTGGACTCAGGCCTGCATACTGAATAATAAGAGATGGTGTGGATTAGAGAGCTACATACAGGTTTTATATATGAAAACACTCATTTCTCCCCTGAAGAAACCAAAACTTGCATTATTCTTTCTACACAGTCTTCTTTTCATCTCTGATCCAAGTCATTTGCCTATGCAATGCAATGTAAACTTCAACACATTTCACTATGCAAGTAATCCCGTGTGTTCAGCCATACTCAGTGAGTATTTGGCATAAAGCAAGAGAAAACTAAAACCAAAAATTACTACAAGGAGAATATTATACAAATTCAAAGGAGTGTGATGGAGAAATAAAGTTAAGTTAAACAACAGTAAACATAGTGACAACATAAGTGTGATGAATATAAACTTACCTTGAAATTACCATTACATCACATTAAAAACAATTTTATTTATTGACTTTCTGTACTTTGCCTTGAACTACAGTCTTGGAAATTTGGAAAAATTCTTCTAGCACTATGGAAAAACAATATCAAAAGTTCAGACTATTTGCAAGAATTCAAGGAAAGCAGTGAAAATGAGATTGTAAAATGAGTTCTCTATGTCATGTATTGTCAAATTTCTCAGCCCTCAACCTCCAATATGGCTGAAATTTTCAGGAACGGAACTGGACACTGCAAACTGGATGGTCTCTCTGGAGAGTTTTACAGAATTGCAGCAATATCTGTCTTTGTGTTCAGCTTGGCAAATAGCTAATGATAAGAAAGTTTTGCGGACCCAAGTTGTGGGAACTTTCTTCACACTTCACAATGAAGCATAAATATCTAATACTTTCAGATACCTCTTAACTTTCAAAGTTGGTTTTGTTGTTGTTATTTGTTTTTTACTGTAACTCAAGGTCACTTTCTATATGTTTATCCTATATTTACTTTTACAATCTACTATAGAGATTTCATTCCTTGTGGAGGCAGACGTAAATTAACTTGAAGTAGAACTTTTGTGACCAGCATAGGTGGTGAGAAAGAGATGTGGGTCACCATATTTTCACAAAACATATTGAACAATTATTTTCTTCCTTCTATATACTAAACTGTTGGGGCAAATATAATTTTGCAGGAAGAGAAGGAGCATTTTGAGTCATCCTAGCATTGTTTGTGTTCACTGATAATAATCTTATAATCTCCCCATCCCTTTCAAATATATGTCAGCTGAATTAGGCACTTTGTATACGGGTTTGGTCTCTTGCAACTACTAGGAAATGTTACTTTTTCTCTATTACTGTGGGTTGAGAACTCGCTGCATTGTAGTCACTGAAAGCATTAAATAAATGAAGAAATTATTATTGTGGCTCAGCTCATGAGTGGTAACTTGCTAAGCCAAAATAGCCTGATGGCTCATCTGGTCTTTGTAGGTTGAATAATCTATAGTCTTTGGTTTTTTCAGAAATTTAAAAGCATTTAAGCTAACATTTTTGAAAAATGGCTAATAGGTATTGCAAAATTAATTGAGGGAAGGTATTCAGATTTTGAATTGTGTTAAGGCCAGCTCTGCATATCTCTCACATATAGGGGTTATACTAAAAGAAGGAAATGAGCATTTAGTAGGATCTTGGCATCTTCCTGCTCTGCTTCTTTCCCACTGTGACTACATGGTTCCAATTGCTTCCAAGTGAGCAGTGAGTCTGTTTAATTTGATTAAAAATAAAAATTTATACCCTTCTTTGACTCTGTAAAGATAAAATTTAAGATTTTAGTGTAGAGGCATTCTGATACTAGGCACCTCCAACAGTCCTTTCAGGGTAATTTTGCCAGATCTTGTCTACTTCTGAACTGTGTGCAGTAACACAATATGCCCTTCTTCTGTCTCTTCTCACACTCCCCCTTTCTCTTGCTGCCTCTCCCTTTCCCTGAAATGGCACCTAAACAACAAATTGCCTTCTTTGTCTGATGCCTGCTTGTTCACAGTGGGGCTCTTGATCTGAAAAACCCAGAGATGTCAGGCTGTATAAACACTCAGGGAAAGATATATTTCATAAAGGTTCCCACTCTGAAAAATTATATGCTACTTTCAAAATGCTTTGCCACTTTTAAAAGTTTAATTATACCCTTCTTCTTAATGACTGGCGTAGCATGTGTTTACACATGTTTTAGCTGACTTATGACAGTACACAGAAACATATTGTGCATATGGTTTCAACAGCTAAAAGCTAATGGGACCAGCATCTGAATCTGTCTGTTAATACTGCCCAAGTATTTTTGAACAGAAAGTACACCTAGTGCCAGTGCTTGTGCCCTCCCTGGCCCTTTCTCTATATAATAAATCGTGTTGTCATTTTTTTTTCTCTAGTCTGCAATCCATGTCATGTCAGCCCTTTCAAACCTGTTTCAGAATTTTTGTTTGGTAGGTTAGTTGTGATAGAGATTTTTTGTTTATTTTGTGGTGTGCTTTCTTATTTGTTTGGGGATTTTACTTATTTGTTTGGTTTGTTTTATTGGTAATTTTTCCTCAATATTTTCTGAATGCTCACTTGATTGTGCTGGTTTGGGCTTGGGGAATATTTTCATGTTTTGGTTTTAAGGAGCTGGATGGAACAGAGAATTAGTTACAATACTGGAACCTTCCAGTTTTTGCTCTTAGGTGAATATATCCCCAAAGCGGTGGTGGCTGAGAATTATTACGCTTTAGCGTCTCCTACAGGGGGTTGTAAATGAAGAAAGGTGGTACCATTCTGACTGTCACCAACCAAGCACTACTGTTGCAGCCATTGCCACCTCCTTTGAAGGTTTTCAGAAGGAATTCAAGACCGATATATAGAAAGAATGATGCTTTGTGAACTGCTGAGGAGCTACAACCACGGTAGCTCGGTGCAGGGAGCACACAACAGCAAGAGCTTTCTGTACTCCAACAAGGCACACGAACACAAGAAGTTCAATGTTTTGGTTAAGCCACAGCTCCCAGAAAGCTTTTAAGATGCAGGCAAAAGTGGAACCGGGCCCTTGTTTACACCTGGCGAAAAAGGCCCTAAACAAACATAGGACCATCTGGTCTCTCACTCTCTGCTCCTCTAGGGTTGGGAGATCTACTGAGAGTTCAGTCTCTCAGGAGAGAAATTGCCTTGCTTCATGTTGTGGTTTTGAAAACAAGCCAAGTGAGAGGCTCTAAGTCAGAAATAAAATTTAATGAGAAGAAAAGGAAAATAGAATAAAATAAAATAAATACAAAAAGAAAAACCACTGACAGAGTCAGAATACAACCTGATCAGGGTGATGGAAACAGTCCAGACGAGGTGGTCTTCCTGAAACAGAAATCTTGTAGAAAGGTCTGGTAGCTCCGGTCCTCTGGGAATCCGGTGGGTGAGGGCTGCTTCTACTGTCCCAAATCCCAGCTTATATCCAGGTGAGAATGCTTGGCTCTTCCCCATGGGTGGAGCATCTCACAATGGGATGATGAGTCATGGAAGAGGGCCTTGATGGCCCATTAAAGAGAGAGATAACTCCCAGAGGGAGTTATCTCTGAGTCATGCAGAAGGCATTGATGGGCCATTAACTGAAGATGGTGATAGAATACATCCTAAACTACAACCCAGGACACTTCACTAGACAGCTGTTCTGGCAATTCTAAAGCCAGAACTAGGGAAAGTATTTTTGCACCATTCTGGTCTTGCTAACACACCAACAAAAATTATTTGAAACGAAAAACTAAACCTACTAAAGCTGTGCACAAAAAACCCTGTAGAGATATATTCCTGATGATCTCTACTGCTACCACACACATCCTACTAGACTGTCCTCCTCAGTTAACACTCTCCCAACAGAAGCATTTCTATTAGTTATTACCAACTAAAACACACGGACAGCTGCTTAAAACTGAAGAAACAGTTACCTAAACTGACAAAGCTGACAGTGCACATCTAAGCAAGATGTTAGGGCATTAGTCTAGCAGGCAGGATCAATATGTTTTCCCACTTGTGTATTGCTGTTACATTGTCTTTGTCTTTTCAAGATTAGTTAAAAACAGTTCTTTTTTTCTATACCCAAACCATGAGCTCTGGTATTTCTTTGCAAAATACTCCTCAGAGAAATGTAAACTTCTTATTTTCTTAGTGATTTAGATCCATGGTACCTTTTATAAAACTCCTCAAAGACGAAGTTATCTATCAAATAGATAACCTGACATAAAAATCTTCAGAATATCAACACAGTTCAACAAACTTTCTAGGAGTGACGATTCTCTCTTCATCAGTGTATCTTTCTGGCAACATAAACCTATGAACCCGAAAGATCAATTGATGTCTGAGGAAAATGGGTTGAATTCAGAGTTGATGTGGGGTTGTATAGCTCAGCTGAAGTCAGTATTACTAAGTATTACTATAGCTTAGTCAAGGTGACTGATTAAAACAAAGTTGTGTATCATTTGTATGATAAAAACATTTAAACATACTTACTTAATTATTATAGAACTAGTGATGTTACCTCTCAGACCCTTTAGAAACAGAAAGCCAGTGAACTTGTACAGGACTAATAGTGATTATTTGCTTGGACAAGATAATCAATCACTGAAATAGATTTAACTTGCTTCTAAGGTAGAAGTGGGAAATTTTGCATTCACAGTGGTCAGGGGCTGTGAAGTCTTCCGAAACAGCTTTCTGGGGTCAATCTCATTTTGTGCCATGCAAAAGTCAAACTAAATCAAGGCTTCCCACTAACAATGTCCCACTGCTCAGAGAATAGTAATTCCCTAAGATATGTTAATTTACTGCTTTCACTTTTCTTAATGGTTAAAGCTGAATGTACTTGAATATCAAGATCAGTTCATATGTGATTAAAAGTGCCCCTAAGAAAATACCTTTCTCTTTCAAAACCAGTATATGTCTGAAGCATCAAATTGGAAACAAAACCACAAAGAAGATAAAGCTTTGTTAGAAACAATAAAAATTTATTTTTATTGCAACTTTTGCTTCAGCACATCCTGTGATAAGAACGTCATTTCTAAGAAATAGCTTATTGTAAGAAATCTTAAATTGTTGATAAGAATTTCGGTTGTTATACTTTTAGTATCTTTGCCATTGTATCTAAAAACATTTGGTTTTACCACGATGATGAAACTCTATTAACAGTTTAGCAAACCTCAGGCATCTCATTATTCACATTTGTAATTATAACTCACATTCAAACATCTAATGACACTCTTAGGTGATGAATACTATGTCAGCATGAGTTGAAGTGACATAGTGTCTCTGAAATCCAGGTCACTCACTAAGTTGTCTAAATATTGATTTAGATTCTTCTCTTCAGACACTTTAGTCTGACAACTTTGTCCTTAGCTGGTACCTTCATCTCTATCCATCCAGTGCTAAAGATGTCATCAAAAAAAAAATTTCTCACTTGATTTTTTTCCTGTTTAACTTTCTCCAAAGAGTTTCCAATGTTTTCCTGATGGCCTGTTTCCTTCCCACTCTCACTTACCAGTTTCCACACTAAAACATGTAGTTAATATATCAAAAGAAGATTATCCCTATTTTTAACCTATATTGGTTCCACAAACCAATATATTTTCTCACTGCTATTGTGCTATTGGTCAAGTTGAAAAAAAAAATTGCTCACAGATTGTCTCTGTCCTGGACTTACCTCCTTTAGAGAAATCTGTGTCAACAGTGAATTGGCCAACTTGCACCTTCCCACCTTTCAGGACTATAGTTTCTTAATTAGCAGTAAAAGCCAAGATGACAGAAATATGTAGGATAAGACACTAGGTTTTCAGTTGAGAGAAAGTTTACCCATCCAAACAGTGTGTGATGTGTTGTACAGGGACAACTTTTGTCATTCTGATCCTACAGCTATTTACATCTATAATACAATTTATAATCCTTAAGTAAACGCAAAATCAGATGCCAGTCTTATCCTTTACTGTCCATACTAGTTGGTGTTGCACATGGTACAGATTTAGCAAGGTTTGTATGAACTCCACTGTCTTCATTTCAAAAGCATTAGGGGAATAGATCTTGGCAGTGGTTAGAAGAATGGCAGTGTTCAGTAAAGAGACTACCTTGGCATCAAATCACCATACAGTGAGGCAGAGAGATGCCAAGAAACAGTGAATCCTGGTTGATGAGGACAGGAAAATGAAAAGCAGGTTCCTACTTTCGGTTGTTTCTCTGTAGAACAGTTGCAGGGGTATCTCAATCACTTCTGTTTGAGGATGCTAATGTGGGAAAGAGAAGATAACGAGGAGTACCCTAAATTTTATGTGATTAATTGAAAACCATGTTCTAAACTTATAATATTTAACTTACTTTAGTACAAAGGAATGAACATTCATTAATCCAAGTCAAAAAAAGTAAAAGGTAGAAGAGTTCCGGTGCTGCTGTATTCTCAGAGTATTAGGATTCACCTTTTAGTTTGACTTAGAAAATGATGAAATTATTTAACTAAAATGAATGAGCAACTAGCACAACTAATGTATTGGGTTTGCATGGTAAGATTTTGGTAGTGGTGGCGCTGCAGGGGCAGCTTCTTTGAGAACCTGCCAGAAGCTTTCTTCATATCTGATGGAACCAGTGCCAGCCAGCTCCAAGATGGACTTGTGGAGAGCCAAAGCTGAGCCCATCAGCAATAGTGGTAATGGCTCTGGGCTAATGTGCTCAAGATGAGGAAAAAGTTACCTCACAGAAGCAAGTGGCAGACAGAGAAGAAAGTGAGAATATGAGACAGACACTCAGGTCAGTGAAGAAGGAGGTGGAGGAGGTGTTCCAGAGATTACCCTGCAGCCCATGGTGAAGATCATGGTGAGGCGGGATGTCCCCTGCAGCCCATGGAGATTCATGGTGGAGCAGAGATTGACCTGGAGCCCAGGAGGAACCCATACTGGAGCAGATGGATATTTGAAGGAGATGGTGACTCCGTGGACAGGAGCCCATGACGCAGCAGGTTTACAGGCAGGATTTGAGACCCCACAGGAAATCCACACTGGAGCCTTTTGTTCCAAAGAAGCCTCACCCTGTGGAAGATACTCATACTGGAATAGTTCATGAAGAATTGTATCCTATGGGAATGACTCTCATTAGAGGAATTCGTGCAAGACTATCATCTGTGGGAGAAACATTACACTTGAACAGAGGAAGAGTGTGAGTAGTCCTGTCCTTCAGGAAGAAGAAGAAGCAGCAGAGGCAACATATGATGAACTGACCATAATCCCAATCCCTCTGTCCCTGCACTTCCTGGGAAGGAGCTGGAGAACTGGGAATAAAATTAAGGTGGGTAAGAAGAGAGGGGTGGTGGGAAGGTAGTCTTAAGATTTGGTTTTATTTTTTATTATCCAACTCTCAATTGCTTGTAATACATTCAGTTAATTTCCCTAAGCTGGGTTTATTCTGTCTGTGACAGTAACTGATGAGAGATCTCTGCCAACTTTCTTGCTCTTAGGGAATAGATCTGTAATGCAAAAACAAACAAGAGGCTGATGTTTGAAAAACTCGTTAGTACTTTTACCTGCATAGTATAACATAACAGATATTTGACACTGTGAGTTTATGTGGACTCTCATTTTTGTGATATTATTTTTATGAATCTACAATGTATCATTCTTTCAAATAACTAGGGTATAGCAGACATTGTTCTGAGATTTAGTCTCCTAAGTGACATTGTCTACCTTAAATTGGCTCCACCTTTCCTTTCTTTGCTCTTTTCTTACTATTTATATAGGACTTATCTTTGGAACAGAACATCAACAAGATATGTTTCTACTACAAAATAGATACAAATTGGATTCTTGTGAGAATTTTGTTAGTATCTAATTTGATAAAAGGAATTTTGAATAAGTAGAAATTTATAACATTTATGTGAATATGTGGATTTATTTTGAATGATGCTCTCAAATCTTTAAATGCTTAAAGATTACATACCTCTTAGAATGTTATTTTAAAACAATTGACATATAGATTATTAGTATCACAGGAACGATTTTCAAGGAAACACAAAAGAAGAATCTGAAGAAGTCTTGTGGTTTTGAATAATGGAAAGCAGTGTGAAATTTTGAAGATAATATATGTATTTTTTAATAGTACACTATCTTTGGAGAATGTGAATATGGTTTTTATTTTAATTTATAATCTATTTAGTACTTTTTCTTTACAGTTCAAAGGACTGTGCAGACAAAGATAGCAATTAATAGTACTGTGAGATACTCTTTGTTGCACGCTTGTAATTGATGATAAAATTACAAGTCATCTAGAGTATAGAAAACAAAAGAAACATTACATTCTTGGTGTGAAGCTTAAAAAATATTAACTGCTTTTTTAAATCTTGTTAAATTCAGAACTTGTAAACACTTTTAGAATGCAAACAGGTTTTGAGCCTTTTATTTTATTAAATCCTATTCTGATTTTTAAAAAGAACCCCATAGACTTGGAACATGAAAACATACAGCAGCCTCCCAACAGTATCTTTGTCTATCTATTATTACAGGGAGATGTCAAATGATAACAACGTGGGTTATCTGAGAAATTCCTCTTATAAAGGCCTTAATTCTGCATCTTCATGCATGGGTTCAAATGGCTAATGCTAGTTAATAATTGCACAGTATGTACAGTTTAGGTCCCTGAAAGCTTAATCTGTATCATAGAATCATAGAATGGTTTGGAAATCACTCTTGAGAGTCATCTGCTCTAAGCCCTCTGTAGGGTGGGGACATGTTCAACTCATTTTACTGACAGAACATGAAAGTCTACACCTGCATATCTGCACTGTGCTTACTTGAGTATTTTGCTTCTCTCACTATTACAACTTCCAACACACTACATTAGCAAATACTCTAATCTGGTGTAGGCTAAACGCATGTGAAACAAGTAAAATACTCAAATTATCTGTAGCTCAACACATAACCCTTTGGCTGGTGGTGCTGGCGTGGCTAAAAGGATATACCTTTAAGCATACACATGCATTCAAAGGCAACTGCTCTGTTTCAGAGCATTTGGACGAGAACAGACAATATGGCACATAAACAACAGTAAACCAGTCTTTAATTACTGTACAACCCTCTCTCAGCCAAGTATTATCTTGTCCTGAGGCAGGGAGTGCATGCACATTGAAAAATGTAAGAGACCTTTACTGGAGGGTTAAATGCTTTGTACGGAAAGAAGTACAAGAGATAGAAGAAAGGGAAACAGGTGAAACAAAATTGCCAGGAGGGTAAGGTTCATAAGGCACAGGTTAGCCTTGTCATACTGACAGAGATATTAAGAGTCCTGAACCCACATTTTTCAAAATCAAGCTTTTCATCATTGCTGAATGAGGCACAGCCCAAGCTCAGCCCGTGCACAGTCCTGCTTGGCACATTCATGTATGGTGAGTATTGAGCAAAGCCACTAATTCTGCAGAGAGATTTCAGATCAAGGGGACAAACCAAAGGGGGAACCTTTGGCAGCAAACACCTTCCATGACCTGCAATGCCACTAACGTGATGTGTTGCTCTTTGGTATCTGGGAATCCTGGAATCTAGTATCTCCAGCTCACACATAACTCCCTGCCCACCCGTGACTTGTTGGGAGTTCCATTACTCACTCAAGGAGGATGGATGGGCATGATTTAGGAAGCTGAACAGCCTTTAGGAGAAATGCATTTCCCATTTACAGGGAAGTACTGTTTTGTAGTCCTGCTAAACATACATCACTACACCACAGGGAGTAATATGGCATAAGGGCTGCGTCAAGGAAGAAATTATCATCACCTAAATTCAGGAATTAGAAATTAATAACCAATCAGCTGTCAATTCATGTAATACCTATAGGTAGTCACTGTACATGACAGAAAATGTGTTTGACCTAAAAGTCCTGGCTACAACATCACCTCTCAAGGACAGTCTTAGAGCTGCTTTAGTCACTATGTGTGTCAGCCTGTCTCTGTAGCCAGAGAGGCTAATCTCATACTGTTAAACCTTTGAGCTCTGATTTTGTACAGGAAATGGAACCAGCTTCCAATGCAGTCCATTATTCAACCTCCACTTACCCTAATCTTTTACTAGTTTGTGGTTTCAAGGTTTGTGGAGGTCTCCTACATTCATTTTCTCCTCCATGAAAGTGTGACTCACCTGCTACCTGGTGTGTCACTCTTCATCCTTCCATCTCCCCTGCATACTTATA
This sequence comes from Sylvia atricapilla, assembly GCF_009819655.1. Lineage (NCBI taxonomy): Eukaryota > Metazoa > Chordata > Aves > Passeriformes > Sylviidae > Sylvia > Sylvia atricapilla. The sequence continues at coordinate 53,101,533 of NC_089174.1, read as the reverse complement.
GCATCAGGCCTGCTTCATCTCTTGATCCTGCATATTTCTCCTGTTTTTCTACTGAACTGAGTGGATTGTGTAATTACATGTTGTTTATTGTGCTATTCTTTTTACAATCCCCCATATTGTAGTCTAGGTCCTTCATGAAATTGCACAACTGATGACACTAATTTTCTACAGTGCCCAGGGCTTGACAAGAATACTTCCCTTGTGTCTATCAATTTAACCAAAGATTCTCAGTCACTCCTGGCCTCCTCTATGCATCTGGATTTCTCTTCTCAGCCATTAGCAGGTGCTACCCTCATGAGCTCAAAAAAGGTTTCTTTGAATAAAATTACTTTGATTTTCTCCAAATTTCTCATTAATTTTTTCTTAACCTTGATCCTCTATGACCTCTGTGACCTGTCAGTGGATGTCACTACTCCATCACTGTGCTGATTCCTTACTTCAGGAACATCGTTGACCGTGACTGAGAGAGAGACAGTCAGTTCTCAGGGGATTCCAGCCAACACCAGTTACTGCAATTACCCCAGTACCAGGGTGCTGTGCTACTTCTGGGTAGCAGCCATAAAGGGATCAGATATGTGACCTTCACATGGTCCAGAAATAATTGGTGCAGCCATTGGTAGAAATTAATGGAAACCAACCCCGTTGATGTATCTGGACTGGTGTGTTTGTGGGTGGTCATTTACAAACACTGCAGTGTATTTATCTACCAAAAAAAAAAAAAAAAAAAAACCCCAAAAAAACCAAAAAAAAAACCCCAACCAAAAACAAATACCAAAACCAAACTAACCAAACAAAAAAACTCCCGCAAAAAAACAAAACCAAAAAAAAAAAAAAACCCAAAACAACCTTTCCATATTTTAACTAAATCAAAAAGATTGGAAAAGAGGGTTTTTTTGTTTCCTCTAAACATATCTGTCTGCTCATCTATATACACTCATGCGGAAATTTCCAGTCACTCAAGTCTCCGGGGTGTTTGAAAATGTCTGAAGTCTTTTTAAAGAGCAGATTAGCATGTATCCTAAAAGTTAGACTGTAATACTATTTAACTGCTCTATTTTTCCATTATGGGCCTGTCAGCAGGAATATGTTGCCCTATAGTACATGACAAGTGAAAACGCTAGTAACATTGTTTTTCATAGACAGAAAAAATACCAAAGAAGCAATTTCTTAGCTAAAATGTCACCTGTTAGATGTATGGAGCTCACTATGTTTTTGTTGCCCTGGTAACGAATGGTGTAAAATGACTCCTTTGCACAGCTCCATCAGAATGATTGCATCCTGGTTTTTCCATCACTTTACAAGAGGCTGTTTTCATTCTCCCTTCCTGACCATATTAAGTGTAAAGAGATTGAATTACTGTGCTGTACACCCTCCATCCAATGTGGATTTAAGAGTTGATATTGATGTACTGAGAACCATGTTCTTCTTCAAGAAAAAAACCTACAAATTATAATGAATTTGACTTTTATGTATTGACCACTCCAGTAGTGAAGTAGTGTTTCTGCACCCAGGGGATAGACATGGCATGATCAGCATTTTTCACTTGAACGAATCCAATTGATAAAGCAATATATTCAGTTTCACTTTGCTTGATCTCCAGGTTTAACAATAGTCATGCTAAAAGTAGATACATTACTCCATAAATTTCACTCATAAAAAATGTGCTAGCCATTGCTTTATAGAGATGCACTCTTTCCAACTTTTCACTGAGCAGGGCAGAAAAAGACAAACAGAAACATTGTGCCAAAAGCATGTAAGGGTGGGCAAGTGACTGACAAGTATTGGTTGTACTTACGTATTACCCGCTAAAAAAACCCCAACGCAGCACTGTGAGGTGGGTAGTGATTAACTTGTCTCTTAGCACAATGTACACCTTGAGAACAAATGCTATTCTCACACTGTTACTGCACTACTGGGCAGCTGCAGAAGTAACCCAGGAGTCATTACATTACTAATAAGGGTACACGAACATTTTGAATGTTTCTGAAGGTTACAGTACCTAAGTATTTTTGGTTATAGAAAAAATTATTATGCATCTCACTAAAATACCAAATATGATATCACCACACTTTCTCTCGAAGGGAATAATATGTAATTCATCCGTGTTACGGAAGATTAAAGACACAAAGAAGATGAATAATAGTGTAGGTTTTCATAATTAAACATAAGCTATGGAATATCATAATTAAAATTGTAATGACTAAAATACATGTTAAATAACTTTTCTGTAGTACAAGAAATATCTTTAAAATTCCTATGTGTGTAATTAATTTTTTTACACAGAATACGTCTTCTGTGAAAGTAATATTTAATTTAGAATTACAATCCAGAAAAAAGGTGAAGGAGAAAAAGGTGAATGTTTAGTGCATGTATAAAAGTTGCCTGAGACATTAAAATAGTGTAAAGTTGAAATTATCTGTTTTCAGGTAGTTTATTGTGTTCAACTGGAGTTCAATCCGGGAGAGAAATTGTTTGAAATGTATATTTTAAGGCAGTCAGTTGTTTCTTTTAGAAGTTTTGAAGTGCTTATCCTAAGTTCAAGCAAGTAAGGAGAAGAATACAGGACTTGATATCAATGATTTCTTATTTAAAATTCATCTAATAATGTAAGCTGCAGATATCTAACCTTGAATTTTATTTGCAGTCCTTCAACTTAGTTGCTCCACACCATGTGTTACATAGTTAGTGAAGTCACCTATTTACTCTCAGGCTGAACTCTGTTTAGACAACAAATCTCACAGTGGAGAGAAAATAAATCACTCAGCTTGACTTGAACTGGAATTCACCAATACCCTGTGAATGCTTTGGGAAGAGAAGACCTGGACCTCAAAGGCTTCTCCAGCTCCAGCTTTTCTTGCTGTTGCTGCTTGTGTGGTTTTGCTTAGTCACCTACCAGGTGCAGCATAGCTGGGCTGAAATGCTATTGTAGAAGAGTAGTAAGAATGGTGTTGGTTTGTTTAAATTATGTGAAATTTCACGCTAATATCCCCAGAGAGTTTGCAAATCTTCTTTGTACCGTGACAGTTCCTGTAAAATCAGCTGAACTTTGTTAATTCGCAGTTTCTACTGCCTTCTGAATTGCCTGGCTTCCCTTTGCCATATTTTCCCATCACTTTTCATACCTAGGACTGGATCATACACAGTATGTTTTGGCACACCTCAGGATGTATTTGACAAGGATAAAATCTCTGCTCAAAGAGAGTATGAGTACATTGTGAACAGCAGATGTCACTACCTGCTGAAGGCAAATGGGTTACCAGAGGAGGGTTAGAGTCAGATCTGCGTAGTGCCTGTGCACCTGAACCCATTATCTGGCCATGTGAAAGACTCTTATCAGCTTGTGAAGCAGAGCCTCAAATCCGCAGGAAATTTTAGACCGAGGACAGATGAAGATTCCCATTTGCTCAGCAAAGCTGCAGTAGTGTAGCAGTAGTAGTAACAATAATTAGCAATAATAAAGATGGCTTCCTAAGAAATAACAATGACACAATGTCTAGCTTTTGAACTGCTGACAGTATGCACATTGTTACCCTAAAAGAGCTGTATTTGATAATAAAGTACTGTTTTGACTTGTTTTGTTTTTTACTGTTTTGTTATGATGGCATAGAGGATAATCTCCCTTTGGGGGAACTGGTATAAAGGCTTTTTCATTTTGTGCTCAGTCACTGAAACCATTCCTCATCCATATTTTAGGGAAGGTGAAGTCTGCCACGCATTACTGCCCTGTGAAAATATTTCCTTTGCAGGATTACAGCAGCAGGAGGAACTAACAAGCATGGAAAGCCCTTTCTGGAGTGCGTCACACCTAGTGGGCTTGGGCAGTCAGCTGAGAAATTTCAGGGTGGCCGGGAGTTTGGGAGATAGGGCACGTATCAAGGAAAGAAATGTTGTGAATGGCTGGAAAAGCAAAAAGAGTGGAGTCATGGCGACAAAAAATAACCTGTTCTAACCTCCCTCACCTTTGAGATGTTGCTGCTGTTGCTCTCCTGGCTAAAAAAGGCTTCTTCCCTGCCTTTGCAGTTTTATGAAGGCAATGATATATGTTTTGGATTCATGAACACACTATACTTACACTACACACTGTACTGCTGCCCTCTCCAGAAGCAAATAGGCGGACAGTTTCCTCTATGCAGCTCTGGGTTAAATTTCTGATTATCATTTTTCCTGAGCTGGTTGAAGAGAAAGACGTGGGGAGAGGGATGGAGTGGAGAAAGATTTTTTCCAAAGTAATTGGACCGCCTGCCTACAATCATCTCTGACCTCTGGATAAATGGAGGATACCACTTTGCTGCGCTTACATGGTTCTTCAGTACTTGCAAGCATAAATAAGACTTATTTAAAAAAAGGTAAATCCCTCTGTAAGGATAATTAAACAGTGATGAGAAACCCTACCATAATAAAAGCTCTCAATGGAAAATGAACTTTGCCTCCTTTATGTGCGTATGTGCGTGTCTGAGTGTGTGTGTGTGAGATAATTCATCCTACAAACACATTGACAAATGTAATATTTCCTCACCTCTATTCACTGCTATACTTTACAGTAAGGCAGTACAATTGTCTTTCTGAAACCTCAATATCCCTCTCTTCCACCCTTGTGCCCCCTGGAAGGAAATTTTAAAATCTCTTTTGACAGTCCTTACTGATCTTATCATAAATCATCCAACACACACATACACACACACAGACACACACATGCACACATACACACACAGAGGCATAGCACCTAATCAGGATGTTGCTGGCTAATTTAGGCCCACTGATTTGACATAACTGGATAGAGTTTTATTATACCCTGTGATTGTAAATATGTCTGCTCTCATTCACAGCCCGAGGAGGGCCATTATATCTTAATTGAGTAATTTCTTTTCAAATCTCCACCGGCTGGGTTGCTGCTTCCGCAGTGACCAATCCAGGGCATTGATCTCAGTCTCTGCCTGGCTTCAGAAAATTCTGCTAATATGTCTCCCACCTATTCCTGAAATTTTGGTTTTTAAGTGTCCTAAAAGGCCACAACTGGCCTTTTGGTATACACAATGAGGCAATGAGAAGAGCAACCTGGAAGCAGATAACATTCATGTTTAGATAGATAAAGCATGCAACTAACACTTGGTGGGGCCAAGGGGTGGAATGGACTGAGCTGTCTGATGGAGAAATTAATCAAGAATACGTATCTATGACTGAAGGTGATTGGGGTGATTTTCGTGTTTTCTCACATCTAGACTGTAAGAGGAAACTGAATTCACCTTTCTATGTGGAAGAGCAATAATTCTGGGCTTTCATTCCTCTAAAGTAGCAATATTGGCTTTAGAAAGATAGATTAAAAAATTTTAAAAATTGTAATTACATGCATGCATCCAAGCACAGGTATGTATACATTTTCATATACATATTTGTCCTTTATTTTTTGATGTATTTAAGAATTATTTACCCAGAAAAGAACAGAAAAGCCAGGGATTTATCACACTTTTTATGTATAAGGTCACTGTTACAGAAAATGTTTGATATTTATAGGTTGAATATTAGTCCTATAAAATTATTTGTTGCTCCAAGTATGTCTGGGCAATGTTAAAAAAGCTACTGATGAACTCTATAGTATTCTTTTAATTCATGCATGTGTAGATTAAACTTATGTCAGTTAATGGCAGAGACTGTCACTTATTCCAGTAGGGGTTCTTTTGTGGTCTCAGTCCAATTTCAGGGAAAAGGGAATGTTTTCCTCCAAAGCACAGACACCATGGTTTGCATTTCAGACTGAAAGGCTAAAGAGCAAGAGGTAGGAGTAGTCTGACTAACATCACTTCATAATGTGGTGCTTCAGATGTCAAGAGGCATACTAGCATGTTAGGAGAGAGGAAAACACCATGAGTCAATTGTACAGACAAAAAAATCAACCTGTCCAGCTGATACCTGTCTCCACAGCTAAATTTCTTCACCTTGTTTTAATGTTGATTTGAACCAAAAAAAGGGCCACACCTCCAACCCAACAACCCCAAATTTAATGTTTTTTAACTAATTTAGATTATGTGACAAAATCTAGCCTTTTGAATCCTTCAGGCTGCATGGCAACACTGCCAAAAGACGAGCAGAAGAGTGCATGCACTGATTTTGTAAGAAGAAGGACCAGGGAGTAGGAAATCATGGGGTGTGATTCCCACAACCTTTGAATCTGCTCAGTTTTTTTCCTTTAAAAAGGCAGCAATCAGTGCTGATTGAAATACCTTTGAATGCAGTTATAATGAAATTCCATTTCTCGCCCATGCCAGAGCTGCAGCCATTGTTGGTAATGGTCTCCTTCAGAGCAATACAGTCATTGCTGCCTTGTGTGGTACTATGCAAAGCAGAGTCAGGCAATCCCTGAATACAGTTTAACAAGAAGAGTTTACTGTAGAGTTTTATCCAGGGCTCATCTCTCTGCTTTCTGGATCTGTCCTGAGGAAAGAATAAACTCTGCGTATTCTATGGAGACATAGAAGAAGACCTGATAAAGTGCATTTTTATTTCTAAACTGGCAACTTGGGTAATTTTTCTTTCCTGTCCAGGTCCCAATGGTGGTACTGTGTACATATAATGATCCATTGTTTGAGACATTGATTATGCTGTAATCAATGTTTTATATACAAATTATGTAACTTGTTTTGTGACAGGTCAGTTCAAACCTACTTTAGTTTGGCGTGCAATGCCACAGACCTACGGATAAATCAGAAAACCTGCTGCTTTAAAGGAGCCCTGACTGAAAAGCACACATACTACTCTAATAACTCAAAATAGTTTCTTTGCATTCAGTATTGCTACTGACCTGCACTGAGTAACAGTTGATTTGTGTTGTTATTGGATATGACACAGAAATTAAGGATCTTTCCTTATTTAGTTCCAGTTTAAGGATTATTACCAGTCAGTAGGATTTTTTATTTTCTTATGTGAGTAAACACACGAAAGAGCTTTGGTGAAACAGATAACGAAACAGTTTATCTATCTCTAATGTTTTCAGTACTGATAATATGTAGTGCTTCCTGAATCAGCTCCAAGATCCAATCCTCTCTGTTAGTTTTAGAAAGAGATTTACATGATCCAGGGATCTTTCTTCTCCCTCTAATTCCAGTTCCTAAAGAATGAAAATATTCTGAAGAACAGATCTCTTTTCCTAGTAGTTTTTCTCAGTGTGGAATGCATTTAGGCCTTGTAAAACATTCTTCACAATCTTCCTCTTTACTTTAAAATGAGGGTCCCTGATGGACTCTGATAGCACTGGTGCACCCCACTCAGTGTCAGGAACTTGGAAACCTTAATCCACTGCTTCCAATCTGGATGAGCTGCAGGGCAAGTGCAGATGAGGGGAAAACTTGTGATACTGCAAAACTCAACATCAATGTTTCAGCCCTAGGACACTACATGAAATAAAGAAGATTTTACCAGCCACTGATCCCTGAAATCTTTGCTTGTTCCAGTGGCCTAAAAAGCTTGGATTCTAGTAAGGCTATTGCAGTTCGTAGGCAGTTCTAAGTGGGATGGAAGCAGTGACACCATCTATGGGTCACTGAGACATCTATGGGGTGGATGCCCTCCACCCAGCGAGTCATCCTTGTGTGGTGAGTGGGAAGAAAGAGGAAAACATTTGAGTCCATCCGGTTTTAATGAAGGCTTAAATAGGTCAGAAAGGCTGCTCTTTATGTGCATCATTTTCTCTACGGGTGTACTACAAAAGGAGTCCAGAGAACTAAGCCTGATGTACACACACGCGCGCATGCGCGCAAACACACACACACACACACACACACACACACATTTTGTGAACATCTAGAGTTACTGAGATAAATCCATTGAGGTTTTGCTGCATGATTCCAGCTAAAATCAACAGAAGTGACGTGACAGAAACTTACCTTGAGAATGCCTAGTTCTAAGAGCTGTCAGAGTAAATTTGCAGAAGGAGAAAACATTTTTATAGCACTAGTGTCCTCTCTAAAATATTGTAAACCTTAAAAAGCTACCACACAGAACAGTAAAGGCAAAACAAGAACTCTTGTAGTGCCATACATTTTAAAATAGTGCTTCTAGAGGACGATTTGGCTGCACAAGTTTGAGTAATTCTGAGAGAAAAGCCAAGCAAATGAAGAGTTTCCTGACCAGTTTCAGAAAATTACTTGTCACGAGTTTTATATTGAAGTGACATTTTGTTTTCTATTTGAGTAGAAGGGGCAGCATGTCTTCAAATTGTGTGCAATAAGGAATGTGTCTGCCCCCTGTGCATTTCAGTAACCACACTTTGGGAGAGATCCAAGGTCCTTGGATCTCCTATGTGAGAAAATGTCCTGCTTGAGAAATGCAAAACAAGAACTGATGCCTGCATCTGAAGTGACTTAAAAATCCCCCCAAATGATACATTTCTAATAAGTGTGGGTGATTTATGCTTTTACCAAAACACAGTTTATGCTTTGGTTAGACAAATATTAATATACTCAATGTATAGATAAAAGATGATTTTTTAAAATGTATGATATAGGATGAGGTCACTTGGGATGATCTAGTGGATTCTTCTTGCTGTGTTTCTTCAGAGATTTAATACTAACCATTGGGACACAACAAGAACAAATTTACTTCTTTCATTCACCTCCTTTCCACTCTGTACACAGTGTCTTACAAGACAGCATCTCCCACATTTTACAATAATGCATTTATCATCTGATTCTGCTCTCAAGGCAACACAGCAGTTTTAAGTGGGTGACATTTATTTTCCATGTTCTTTCTTCAAGGATGCTGCCACATATTAGCCAGATAGCCCTATTTGACAGTCTTCCCAAATTGTCTGCTTTAATTTGACTCTCACAATACAGAATCAGCTTCATACAGGAGCAGTGCATTGTCTCTCAACATGCATAATTTCCTGAGAAACTTAACAAAAAATTTGGACATAAATGCATAGAACCCTATTGGCTGCTCCCCAATATGATGACTGAGATCCTTGTACCTTGCAATGTTCAGCTCCTAGATTGTTTTCAAACATAAGCGATCCCAAATACAGGTGTCAAGGGTCAATTTCCTACAAAAGAAAAGAGAATAATGGAGCTGCATAACAGTCCATTGCATTTGAATTATTTGCGCTAGATGAAGAAAATAGCAGTTAGAAATCAACTTCTCATTTAAAAAGATAGTAAGTTTCTGTAGTTCATTTACCAATAAAAAATACAGAGGTGTGATGGCCATGAAAATGTGGGGCTCTATCTACCTACTGCTCATAGGCTTGAACAGGGGAGATGACAAGAACAATGCTGAGAGATAGAATGGAGTAACAGCAGTAGAAAGTGAGAAATTCTTAGAGACATGTTGATTAATTTTCTGGATCAGCTGTTTCAAGTCTTTGAAGCCATCTTCTTCTGTTTGTATATTTGAAAGAGATCTACAGAGCTATTTGATTTATACTTGGCTTTATTGAGGATCAGACCATACTTTCCCACAAAAATCAGAAAATTAGTAAAAGCCTGTGAGGTGTACTTTCTGGAGTAAATTCTACCATCAAGATATCTGGATTTGTGTTTGCACAACTAGTAAGATTTGTATTTAAAGTATTGTCAAAAGAAGAAGACTGTAACCATGAAGAATTTTTTCTTCTGTAATGACTTAGTGTCTTTTTTTCTCAGTTCTCCACATGCAGAAAATAGCTTCTACACGTACCTTTTCTCTGATACCTGCTTTAAACTGCTCAAGGCTAGCAATGGAATCACGGTTCTCAATTTCTCATGGAGTCTTTCCATACACATGGTTCCAGCCCAATGAAATCACTGCAGGAACGTGTGTGCTGGATGTCACGGTTCCGGCTGTTTTGCTTGCCAGGAGCTAACTCTCTATTTCTATAGGGTTCCTCCCAGTGCAGATCTAAAGATGTGGTCTGGTTTCGAATCTTTAGCTAGTCAGAATACAATTCTTCAAATTAATTGATCTCATTTCCTGCCAGGCTTCTGTGCTTATTAGCCAATGTGATGCCAGCTGTAGTTCCTTAAGTACACCAGAAACAAAGGGCTATTATTTCTGGCTAAATTCCAGTAGGCTCATTACCTTCTGCTTCTTTTAATATTCCCTCTGCAATTATACTACATAAGATTTTATTTATTTATTTATTTATTTATTTATTTATTTATTTATTGTTCTCTATACTGCGTTTTGTATAGCTGTGCTCTGTGTGTTGCATTCTACAGCAGAAGAGGCTGCATTTAAAGAACAAAGAAAGTAATGTCTCAGAATACAGTAATCTGACATATTGTGTGGGTTAATAATTTTGAATTTTGCCACTAATAATATCCAGGATTATTATAATTTATGTATAATCAGGTCTGCCCTGTATTTTGGGCTGCTTATATAAAAGGTGGTGTATAGAGCTCATTAGATGCAAAAGATGCTTTTGAAGGTGGATGTGTAAGATGTCTAGAAAAAGTGAGACTTTCAGATCAGAGTAGCAGGCCATTCCTTAGCTGACATAGTAACTTCTCTGAAAAGGTCTGGTGGTCAGCACAGTCTATTCCAAGAGAAAATTTCCCTTCTTTGCAACAGATGAATTCATTTCCCTCTATTAAAAGAGATTTTTAAACAGAATATCTATGTAATTACTGAATCAGATTTTACGGAAAACAAGGCCCACCAAGAGTTATCAGATTGCTTCAGGCATGATGGATGATGCTTTGTGTGACAAGGTTTTCTCAAGCTTCACGGATTATGTGCAAGCACATGATACAATCTATTATTGAACTAACCTGTGTGAAAGAGTTTTAGGCTAATGTGGTAATGAATATAGTCCAGGAGTTTTCTGGGGAAAAAAGAAACAAAACGTGGGTGTAGAAATATGCTTGCTGCATTTTTGGCGACTGGAAAATAAAAAAGCAAGGGTAGGCGTCCTCGGTAAATGAGGTTTTAAGCCGAGTGGTGTTTCCTCAGGCTTTCCTGCGGACAGCTCCCCAGCCGGGGTTTGCTGCCCGAGGTCGGGCTGGCCGCAGCCGGGGAGGCAGCAGAGGGCAGTGCAGAGCTGAGGCTGAGCCGCAGCCGCAGCCCTGGCGCTAAATCTTACTCTTTATTAAATAAATTCATAGGGCTAATTTAGCCTCTGAGGAAATTAAATTGCAAATTACATGTATATAAACCACCGAAAATGGGCCTGGTTTTTGCATCCAAAAGGAAAAAAGGAAAAATCGAAACTGCGCAGCTTTGTCTCTCATTTTTAAAATATGATGTTTTGGTATGGAGATGACTTTGAAGAGATTTTGTTAGGGTTCTATGCTTGTGCTTGTCTGTGTATGTGTACTGTGCCTCTATCTATGTGTATGTGTGTGTGCATGCCTGTGTGCTTGTGGTTATAATATTATGTGCCTGTATGAGAGAGTAATCTAGCCATTTCCACAGTCCATCTCCTGCTGAGTAAACAATAGTGCTTTTTTTTTTCTCATTCATTTATCCAAGCCAATGTCTTTATAAATGCTGGATAATATGCCCTTGGGTAACATAAGGGCAAAGCTCTAATTGAATCAGGTCAAGACTCCACACATTATCTCTGATAGCACTTTTAAAATGTAGCTTCCTCTGTCAGATCATCTGCCTCTGAATCACAGTATTGGAGATAATTCTAACATTAATATATTAGTATTGGGGAGCTTATAAATATACAGTTGCAAGAATTATTGGCTGGTGATGTCAAGCTTTCTCTGATCTGTTAATAATCCTGATAGTTTTTAAAAACCATCTCAGCAAGATCAGTGGATGTCTCATGATTTAGAAATGCATGTAATCCATGAAGAAGGATAAATATCTACTGTTTTAGATCACTTGAAATCACTTCAATATCATGAAATGCCTACTCCCTTCACACGCCTGTTTCTTTAAAATGTTTGAGAGCAGAACCCAAACACAGTCCAAAGGAACAACCCAGATATTTTTACTCTATTCCAGGATTTAGCAGCCAGCATGGCTGAAAGATTAGACATTAAAACATAATTGCACATTCATCCTTGCATCACCATCATAAAGTTTGTTTGATTGACACCAGCTTCCAAACAAAAACCCCAACCCCCCCAAATGCAAACAAACAAACAAACAACAACAACAACAAAAACAAACAAACAAACAAAAACAGACCAAAAAATAACCACAACCTAGTTTGGGAATATCCTGTCCTTGCAGTGACAGAGGGCTTCTGGCACTAGTGGTCTCACTTTCCTGTATGTCCCCATTAATAGCTCTGACAGTTTCATGCCTGGAAAGATCTCCGGTCTGTATCTACAGGCAGAACTGAAGAGGCACACCAAGAATGTTCAAAAGCATGGAAACACACTGTGCTTTGGTACACACTAACTGGGGCATTCCTAGGACATCCCACCTTGTGTAATGCAGTCATGCTAGAAACAAGACGTGAATTGCACCAACACGCTAAGATTATCAGGTCTATCTCTTAGGTGAAAAGATTAACATATAGCACTCTTTTTCTCTGAGAAATTTTGTCATCTGAAGAGCCAAAAACCTGATGTATGCCCAAATTGAATGCTGGAGGTATATATCTCACTTACATATATTTTTCTGTTTGTTCTTCTAAGTCTTTTAGAGGTTTCTTGAAAAGATAATAATGATCCATTTTACTCACCCATCAAGGGCTTTGAACTGAAGGCTTTTTTCCTGAGTATATAGTTAGAGCATTAAGGGCAGTATGGGTAGAACAGCCAGAGTAATGAGTCTCCACTGCTTGAGAAATCCAGATTAATCTAAATCAAATACTTTCCACTATGGCAATTTTAACTAATTCCCTCATGAAAGTATAAGAGATATGTGAAACCCCTACAGTCAGCATAAACCTCCTGGTAGGGCTAGACAGGTAATACCTTTTAAGCTTGTTAATGTCTTATCCTGCTGGTTTCTACAACTGACTCAAAGAATAGCTGAGTACTTCTCAACCTGTCATTACAGAGGAAAGCAACTTTCAGCACAGGTATGGAAAGAGTGATGCTGTGCTTTGTATATCATGGCTTCATCATGCTACTATGGCTGGAGCTCTCTGGACTGATGTAATTAATGCCTTTATTAGTTTTTTCAATGTGTTTCTAAAATGTAGACAGAAATATGCCAGGTTGAAATTCTTTCAGAAGGAGAAGCCTATTTGTTTATTCATCTGTTGGTTAAACATCAGTATTGAACCCACAAGTAAGTACAGGTGTGTTTCATAAAGGGGACCATACGCACACCAGACTTACAGTTTGCTCAGTGTAAACTGCATATGAAGAAGGCGGAAGTGCTACTATGCAAGACAGGCTAGTTCTGCTGTAGTTCCTTCTATTTTTGATGCAGCTACAATTTCTATGTGGCTATTTAAATCCTTTGAAGTATGAAAACCCATGGTTTGGCATTGTTTTCACAAACATAGTTTTATGAGCTCTGTGCCCCAGAGTGTCGGCAATTGTACAACAGTAGCAGCAGATTTACATAATCTGAGGATCTGTCTTTTTCCCCTCTGAGGTTCCTCTGATCAGTGTTAAATGAAGATTAACACACTGGAAGTCTTTGCAAATCTGAATATTATAAATGAGGGAACAGGAGGGAGAAAAAGTTAAGAAATATATTCAGGGCCACTCAGACAGGAAAATTCAGATTGTGAATTTCCCTATTTATGATTTTCTTACTCTAGAAAGAAAAAAGTCAGAATGTCTGTCCAGAATAAAAAGGCAGCACATGGCATAATATGAGTGTGCAAAGGGCTGCTTTCACTGAAGTAGAAATTTCTTCCATTTCCTTTCTGATTTCCAGATGCTTCCCGAGTTTGACTCCAGTTCTGCCACAATAGAAACAACTCCCTGGTGTCTATAGTCCTTCTGATGCTGCCACTGAACTCTTCTACAATAAAAGTTGTTGGAGTAATATATAAAGCCATGAAGAAAGTGCACAAATTCATGCTCACATTTATTGCTTCTATTTTAACAGAAAAAAGATCCTCACCTGAGCTGAAATACTTGCTCCTATTAACAATGACTGTCATTATCCCCAGGTTCTCTAGTTATAGGGAGTGTGAGGGGTTGTGCTTACTTTGTTTCTTGGGTGTTTTTTGTTTGTTTGTTTGTTTGTTTGTGGGTTTTTGTGTGTGTGTGTTTGTTTTTGTTTGTTTTTGTTTGTTTTTGTTTGTTTGTTTGTTTGTTGTTGTTCAGAGGATTGAAGAGCATTATTGAATTGTTGTTTTTTCTTACTGCTTCTGTTAGACATAATATCCCATGCTCCAGAAGAAACTCTCCTATTATGATCAAAAATTTTGATCATAGTATGACAGAACTCCTCAACTAAAAAAAAAAAGTGTTGTCAGGAACCTAGCAATTTAACACAGTAAACTTTCAGATAATGGATACTGTCTCAGAGTTCTTGCAGAAGAGAGTATTTAGCCATCAAATTTAGAGATTATTTTGTCTTTATCAATCATTTTGGTCCTTGCAAATGTGCAAAATAAATAGCTCTTTACTCACGGAGACCATGACTAGACAGTATATGCAGTCACAAAAATTTTAAGATTTTAACCTACTGACATATACACATATATAGTCCAGGTCTAGTATGAATTCATACCCTTTCTTCCCCCTTATTGAGAGAAAAATTATTCATAAATCCCTGTGAATATATAAGTTCTATTTCAATACTACATGTACACCATAAGTTTCTCCCTTTTGCCTTACAATGCTTTCAAGGTGTAATCTGCTTAAAATGCAGCCACATAGTAGTTTGGAAACAAGATAAAATCTATAAACAAGCTGCTTTTCTTGGACAACAAAAAATATGAATTACATAGGAAAAAATGGGTATGGATTCAGTCTGGGTACTCAAGATATTCATAATAGTACTTCTCAATTACTTCCCTAGGTAGCCTGTGTTCTTTGATAAATTACTCGGGCTCAGCATATTCATTTCATTAAATATGACGAGTTCTGGTCTCGAAGGACATCCAAGAGAGACCTAATTCTTCCACCTAACCTTTGGGTCACATTCTGCTGTGAAATAATGTGAAAACCCATCAGAAACAAGATCTTCCTCTCAACACCCTGACAATCCTATCCTGGTTTAGCCTAGAATGATCTGAGTCAGATGGAGATGCTGTCTGATCTTCAGACATCTCATCTACATCCTGGTATCAGCCTGCTTTGTTCCTCTCAGGATAAATGAAGTGAGCTATTATTTAGGAGCCCATAACACCTCAGAAATGGTCCATTCAGTAAAAGATTGAAATATGCTCTTCCAAAGTGCTGTGGGCAAATCAATATGCTGCAGAGACGGACTGGGACAAAGTCATGTGTATTTCATTCCAGTAAGAAAAATTAGGTGAATAGAAGTGAAAAAGCTAATTTAATGTAAAGATGTCTGTCTCCTTCTACATGTCAGACAATATTGCAAGGTAAAAGAATCAAAGGCCTTAAAAATATATTTAGTTATGTCTTTTTATGTAGACACACTTTTTATTAATGACATTAGAGTTCAAGTAATTTTGCTAATGGAGAGAACTAGCTGAGATGACTGGTTCATTGCAGATGATGCAGAAAATAATGCATATAAGGTCTGTTGCTGAGAAAATATTTTGCATTTTTAATCACAGAAATCTGGATAAATCAAATCAATGTAGACCATGTAAAAGGTTTCTGAAAATATTAGTTTAATAGAAGTATTTTGGGCTATATATCAGCAATCTTTGGAAAAAAGCTAAACCTAAAGGACAAAATCTCCTGATACAACTGATATATTGCAAACAGTTCAGCCAAAATGATTTTACAAGTTACTAAAGAAAGTTGTATTGCTTGTAACAATAGACTTACAATCGATCTTTTTGGATACAGCATATTCCTAGGATATTCTGCAACAGTCATTACTGCTTTACTTTCATCAGCTCCTCCTATTTGTAGCATGGCATACAAAGGAGACATGAGTTTACTGCTGGGTTCTCTCTCTGTTCTTCAGACAGTGTAGAAAGTCCTCTCTTGGGATGCGTGTCCTAAGACTACCCAACTGATGAAAACTCTGAAGTTCAGAATTTTACATAAAGACCATGGGAAACAGACTGAAAAATTCAAGTCATTTACAGTAAATATAGGTCTTCAATGAAATAATAATTTTTTCCCTTCTGTTACTTACATCTGCTGAAAAGCTATTTCATAGTCAATATTAGGTCTTTGTCCATTGGAAAACCCAGAAAGAAGGTTTTTTCTCCTTTTTACATCTGTTCAGACCCCTGAAGATCTTTGGGTCTATTATTTTTCTGAGGTTTTACAATGCCAAAGATGATGGAGTACCACTGGCCTGGAAATTCATTGCTCATTAAACACCCAATGTGGAATCTCTGTCTCTCTCTCTCTGCCTGAACTGCTAGGATAATTTCTGGGGACTGCTCCTGATTGGTGAACCCCAGGCACACATGCAGATACCATAAATTTTTCTTTTTATTTTCTATGACAAAATCTCTTTTGCAAACTTTCCTCATTTCCTATCTCTTTGCAGAGTTTTGACACGAAAAGTAGTGTTTTGTCCTTATTTTTAAGTTACAGAAAATGTATAGCTAATTTTTTATTGCCAGAGCTGTGGTCCAGAGAAACTGACCACTTTTGCTAAAGTTACAAGAGAAGCCTCTGCCAAAACCAAAAGCACAAATGACAACCCTTCAGCTCAGTTCAACAGCTCAACCACAAGGCAAGAGTTCCTACCTCATACAGAGTCTGTAAATAGCTTTAATTAATTGCTGCAGTAGTTCCCAGTTTATCAAAAGCAATAAATAAATAAATAAAATGCACATTTTCTGAGTGATTGAAATTCTGTCTTTCAGTTTCAGTGGGTAAATATGATGCACATCATCTTACTCTGAGTAGTTTTACCAGGCATGATTGATTTGATAATAGGTGGATTTCATTTTGGTATCAGTGACAATGAAGGGAGAGTAGAATAAGAGAGTGATACAGTATATCAGCATTTAACAAAGACAGCCTGAAAAATCAATAATAATTCTTCACTGGTGGCTCAAATTTTCAGACAAGTTAAGCAGATGAATGGCCCATAATGTCACTCAGTAGTATTAGTCTGTTCATAGGCTCACTCTTCCAGTAAATGAGAATTGTTGATTAAAAATCTATTCTAGGGATGCCCATAAACATATTAAGTAGTCCTCATCTTCCCAGTGGAGTGAAAGTATTCATCCTTTTTTTTTTCTTTTTTTAGCCTTTTTTCAACACAGTTGATCTCTCAACACACCCTGCTTTATCATTCTAATCTCTGTGAGTTACCCAGTGTGATGTTCTCCAGGCCGTGTTCCAGTGTTCTCATGTGGCCATCAGTGTACACAGGAGGGATTCTCTGGTACAGTCACCCTCACACCACAGAGGCAGCAGCCTGAGACAGTCTTTAAGGTATACATAGGTGGTCTCTGTGATAGCATCTCATGTTACTGAATGAAATTGTTACCTGTGAGTTTTACAAAACTGAGGGGGATGGCTAATACAGCTGAAGGCTGTATTTATATTGATGTAATTATTATTGATGTTGTTAACTTGGAGAGTTGGATAGTAGAGGGTCCGCAAGTGCCAGTGCCAGGTCCTGCACCTGGGGAGGAAGAGCCCCAAGTGCCAGCACAGGCTGGGGCTGACCTCCTACAGAGCAGCGCTGTGGAAGAGGACCTGGGACTCCTGGTGGATCACAAGTTGTCCATGAGCCATCAGTGCCCCTGTGGCCAGGAGAGCCAATGGAAGCCTGGGGTGCACTGGGAAGAGTGTGGGCAGCAGGTCGAGGGAGGTGACCCTTCCCCTCTACTCAGCCCTAGTGAGGGCACACCTGGAGTGCTGTGCCCAGTTCTGGGCTCCTCAGCACAAGAGAGACAGGGAGCTGCTGGAGAGGGTCCAGTGGAGAGCCACAAGGATGGTCAGGGGTCTGGGGCTTCTCTCTAATGAGGAGAGACTCTGGGAACTGGGCATGTGTGGTCTGGAGAAGAAAAACTGAGAGGGGATCTCATCAACACATACAAATATCTCAAAGGTGGGTGCCAGGAGCATGGTGCCAGGCTCTTTTCAGTGGTGCCCACAGAAGATACGAGGAGCCGTGGCCATAAACTGAAGCACAAGACGTTCCGTTATAACTCGAGGCAGAAGATCTTTACACTGAGAGTGGCAGAACACTGGAACACTCTGCCTGGAGAGGCTGTGGAGTCTCCCTCTCTGGAGACATTTAAAACCCCTTGCACGTGTTCCTGTGTCACCTGCTCTCAGTGACCCCGCCTTGGCAGAGAGGTTGGACTGGATGATCTCCAGAGGTCCTTTCCAACCTGAATCCCTTCCCTTCCCTTCCCTTCCCTTCCCTTCCCTTCCCTTCCCTTCCCTTCCCTTCCCTTCCCTTCCCTTCCCTTCCCTTCCCTTCCCTTCCCTTCCCTTCCCTTCCCTTCCCTTCCCTTCCCTTCCCTTCCCTTCCCTTCCCTTCCCTTCCCTTCCCTTCCCTTCCCTTCCCTTCCCTTCCCTTCCCTTCCCTTCCCTTCCCTTCCCTTCCCTTCCCTTCCCTTCCCTTCCCTTCCCTTCCCTTCCCTTCCCTTCCCTTCCCATCCCTCACCCTCCCTGCCCTCCGGGATGGGAAGGGAAGGGAAGAGAAGGGAAGGCAAGGCAAGGCAAGGCAAGGCAAGGCAAGGCAAGGCAAGGCAAGGCAAGGCAAGGCAAGGCAAGGCAAATTCTGAGATCCACTGAGAATTGGAAAAGAAAGAATGGGGCATGGGAAGCTGAGGGTGGTGGTGCAAGAATAAAGAAAAAAAAATACAGATGGATAGAAAGCCCAAAATATAAAACTTTTGGAGTAATTGGAGCAAGGTATTATGTTGTGGCCAAAATGAGCCTTGACAAAAACATGTTCAAAGTGAAATGTGTACTTCACCTGACTACCACAATACATTTGGAAATCGTAAATAAAACAGCACATGCAAAATGGAAGTTAAGCACCACAGGTTGTGGGAAATGGTTTCTTTAGCATGGGAAGTTCCAAACCAAAATGAAGTAATATAAAAAAAGTTTGTTTTCTAAGATGTACTAAAGAAAAAATAAAACCAGAAACTCAAATTATTTTCTTTCAAATGGAATATAAGTGCCTTATTATTGGGGGAAACATCTGTCTTAAATTTAAACTGAAAATATCAACCACCTAATCTGTTTTCATTTTTTAAATTCTAATCCCAGATGCTTGCCTTTTTAAAGAAGTTTTTTTATTTTGTTTGGTTTGGTTTGGTTCTGGAGTTGGTTTTGTTTTGTGGGTTTTTTTTTGGTTGTTGTGTTGGTTTGGGTTTTTTTGTTTGGTTGGTTTGGTTTGGTTGCGGTTTTTGTTTGTTTGGGGTTTTTTTGTGGTTTTCTTCATAAATTGGAATGTCAACCTAGATACACTTCATGAGGGGGATTGCCAAATATTGATCAGCCTTATCAATTATGAATAACTTTGTCATCAAGGTTCGTGTTATACTGGAATTGTGTGAGCCATGAGCATTTTACAAGATGAAATCCACTCTTGAAGAGCTCATTAAGTCCTTTGTCTCTCTTGGGTTTATAAACCATGCATATTTTCATTAGCTGCATATAGTCCTTTTGATTTCAGTTGGATTGCTTGAATAAATGAAGTTATACAGACCTGTGAGTTTTTGAAGATCAGAGCCACTGGGGAAAAGATGCAGCATATAAAATGCAACAGGAAATTTAAAATGAGGTGGAGGTGAGGATGGCGTGTAATGACAATAGATGGTTATGTGCTCTAGTTACGGACAAGTGGGTTGCAAGTTTCATTTTCATTCCAACAAATAAATAACCATAGATGATTTCATTCCTGACAGTCTGACTGTTATCATTTAGGGACTCACTGAATACACTGGGCATCCTCCAGGGCAGGCTCTTGAGAGCTCCTGCATGAGTGAAGGATAAAACTCTGTAAAAATAGATAAAGAGACAGAAGAAAAAAGTATTATTATGATATTGTGAACTGGAGTGAAAGCACGCATTGGCTAATGTAATTTAGATTGTTTCATATTTAATTAACTAATAGCTGATTGAAAAATTCTGCCTGAAGTAAAATAGTACCAGGTATTCAAAATCTCCAGTAGTGTGAGTACTTGTAGAATGTCTTAATCTCGCTAAAATCAGAAAAAAAAGCTATACCTTTCTTCCTGACAATGCTAGTTATTGATCCCACTTCATTTTGAATTTTTCTGTTGTGCACAATTGCTTGTCCACCTCCAATGTCAGTTTGCCAGTTTCTCTTGTGATTTATCAATAGCAGTTCCCAGCTAGGAGGTTATTATAGTTCAAGTGGAATTAATGTGGCAAAGGAAGTCTATGGGCTCAATGAACAGAAAGATAGGATTGAATTATTACCCAGGAGATGGTGGTTCTCACCCCCTTGCAATGAATTCAGAATCAAGTTGCTCTGACAGCCAAAGGCCAGATTAGTGCTACCTCTATTTTTGCTATCAGCTCTAAACCTTTCACAAACAATACATTCATTATTACTGACTCAGGGGGAAAACAAAAAAGAGGCTTCAGCTGTTCATTGACCTGACCTCATCGTGTATAGAACAGGGTAGGAAAAAGACACTTACAATGGCAGTGTATTAAAAATGAAGTGTGCTGAAAGAAGTGTTGAAACAAGTTAGGTGTTTAGCGAACTGTCAGCTTATAAATTTTTAGCTATTGAGAAGGAGGGAGTAAAATCCAGGCTGGTCATTACAAGAATTTTTAAATAAACACAGGAACTAGAGTTGACATGGGTCAAACCCTAGTAAATTAGCATTCTAACTGGAAGCAGAATCAGGTGTGGTTTAACTCACAATAATAATGGTTACAAATTATATCCAAGTTTGAAATGTGATAAATAATCAGGGCCATTTTTCTGATAAGAACTAGAGAAAACACATTAAATGAAGACAAGAAATCACAGAATAAAAGATCAGCAGTTTTTGAATTTTGAAAATTGCGCAGGATCCAGGGCTCTCATTAGGTTTAAACAGGGGATTTGCTGACATGGGACAAGCTGAATTCTCATCTCTTGTTGGGGTAATTTGCTGGAGAACTTGCATGCCTGCCTTTTCTGTGTTTCAGGAAGCAATTCAGGGTCTTTGTGTCAGCACATCAGCAACACCTTGTACCTGTGTCTCTGAGGGAACCAACTCCACAGAACTCAGGGAAATTGATAGGTAGGAGGTTTTTACTGATATTATAGGTAAGTTTAGTTACATTTGTACCCAGTTCCGGCAAAGAGGTCAAACACAGTTCTTGGCAAAGGCAGTACTTACCATGACTGTTTAGGACTGTGTGTGCTGACTGACTTACAAAATGGCAGAAGAAAATTTTTGCCTGTGTTCCATCTTTTCCTCTCTCTCTCTTCAGATGCAAATTTTCACGACGTCTGTAGGAACCTAAGTGCCTTTAGACTCAACCCTGTTGATCAAGAAGGGTATAAAACTTGTTAGGAGATGGCAGCTAGACAGCAGGACAGAGGAGACAACTGAAAAATGTGGAAACCTAAAGGATAACACAATGCCTGGTGTAAGTACACGTGAATTATCAGGTACAACAAGAATGAAAACAAAGGCATAAACGAATAGATTGATGAGAAATGCCATGGTGGGCCTTTTTCTTTGGAAAATAAGGAATTGATGAGGTAGTGTGAGAAATCCTCTTTTTTTGCTGCTTGTGATGGCAGCACAAGTCACAAGGCACACCATTATGAGATATAAAAGAGTTTTTATTTGTAGAATTCTGGCAAGAAGTGCTGTATCAGAGTAAAATTGGATTATTTTATTAAGACTAACTAGTCTCTGATACAAAAACAAAAAAGAGGTGCAACTGCATAGCAGCTTTTATAATTTCTTGATTCAGATAAATGTTACTTACATTGGCACTAAATTAATTGTTATAGAAAAGTTTAGATTACAGACTTCTGGAATTGCATATCTCATAAGCAGGAGAACATCATCCTTTTTCTCAACAGGGGCTGAAAAATAAGTCAAAGATAGTGCAAGACTTTTATCTCACTCTTCTCATAGTGATTAATTCATCACAACTGCATTTCTCATACCATACCTTCCCCAGCTGACATGCTGTGGTTTCTATTCACTAGATTCAGAAGTGTCTGTTCTTGTAATTCTCTAGTCTTCATGTACAGGCCTCTCCTCAACTCAGATATATTCTGATTTTACTGGATGTTATCACACACTACAGACTGCATATGTATATAGATATTGTTCTCCTTTTTGTAATTAAGAGATTATTTAATTTAATTGTGAAAATTGAGATAAAGGTGAATGAAAATTTGTCCGTCTGGTTTGGATGTTTTTTTCTCCTACTATCATTAATTGGCTATATTCTAGACATGATTATGTATTGGTAATTTTATCATATTCATCTATATTCCTATTCATCTGACTGGGCATTGGAATGGGCTGCTCAGGAAGTTGGTGTAGTCACTGTCCCTGGAGGTGTGGAAAGACTGGATGTGGCACTCAGTGCCATGGTCTGGTTGACAAGGTGGTGTTTGGTCATAGGTTGGACTTGGTGATGTTGGAGGTCTTTTCCAACATAATTGATTGCTGATTCTGTGTTTCTGTACTTGAAGCTGCTTTTTGCCTTTGCTTAGGGTTAAAATTTTTTGAATGTGTTTTCATCTTGGAATGCTTCATCTTGGATATCTGAATTGCTAAAGACTGTGTTTTCTCTATTAGAATTCGATGGAAGAATTGCACTAACTTTTGAAAAAGAGTTGTTCCTTGTTTTTGTAGTTATCTTAAAACAACTGATTGGTTATGTTCTGTTTACTTTTTGTTATGGTCTTCAGTTCTTGCTTGGGCTAATGTCTCCTACAGATATGTTCATAATTTTTGTTACAGGAAGAACTATTCAGCTTAGAATAACACAGGTCTATTGTTGGGTGCAAATCCCATTTCTACAAGCAATTATGCTTAAAATTGGTGGGAAAAACACTGGGAGAGGTCCTGAAATGTCTTACATTTTACTTGTGCATGAAAAGGAAAAAAAGAGAGATATTATTTACATTTGTGTTTTTACTCTCTGGAAAATGATGCAGATGAAAACAGCCACTGTTGTGGTTTAGAAATTGTAGTCTCCAATTTACTACTCCCACAAGAACACCCACACACTGCTTTCCCTCTCTTGACCCCCTCCATCTGGACCCAAAAGGGACAAAGATCACAAGTTGGGATGAGGACAATTTACCAGAAACAGCAATGAGATATGAAAATGAACAGTAACAGCAATAATATTAATAACAAAAGGTGTAAGAAGAGAATTGATTCCCACAGGAAAAACACAACAATAGATAACGGCTCCTTCCACCCCATTTCCTCAAATAGAAGGACTCCCTTCTCCCTGGAAAAGACTGCCTTCTCCTTTCCCCCTGGCAATGACAGGAGGTGATGTAGAAGGACCTCTGTGTTGTAGCCATGCCCCCTCCTGGCAACTGCAAAAAAATAACCCCTTCCTGGCCAGAACCAAGACAGCAGCCACATTCTGTGAGGCCTAGCACCCCCTATGTCCTTTTTCCTTCCACATTTTTTTTTAAATAGTTCTCTATTTTACCTCTATATCTCTCCAACACTATTTGGAGGCTCCCATAAACCCATGATTTCAGACGTGAAATGTTAAGAAAATCATCAAATGTTACAAGACAGATGTTAAAATTACAAAAAATGGAAACACTGTGGAACTGTAAAATGAGTGAAATTTCTATCATCATGTATATGTTCATACATTTCTGCAGAGCTTCTAACTTGTAGACAGACAAAATACTTTTCTTATTCACATAGATTGGTCCATTATGATGTTTGAAGAAAAGGCAGAGTTAACACCATCATATATTATATCATATATTTACGAATAAATTCTTCTGGCCATTATCTACATAGTTTTAATCTTTGCAGGGTTCATAAAACATGGCAAATTCAAAAGAAGATCTATGCTTAACTCCTGCAGTATGAATTTTGAGAGTGCCACGAGAGAATAAATCGCATCAGAATAGATTGATGTCCTTCAGAAATATCCCTACAGAACATCAGGGTGGGCCATAACACTGCCTGAATTCAAGTAATTTGACATCAGTTTGGAAAGGATCTTGTTCAAGAGGTTTTAAATATAATGATCATATTGTCAACCTTTATAATGTAAATTTCATGACAATTTGAGCTTTGCAGCAAAAGCTGTCTAGTCAAATCCATTTTTTGAAATATATATTAAGGAAATGCATTTTTGTGTAGAAGGAACATTAAAGGAATTAATGAAACTGTTCTTTGTTGCTGCTTATTTAAGGCACTAGCCTTTGCTGCTGCTGCAGCGGTGACTGAAGAGCCTACTACCGGTAATGGGTCACACAGCACAAGCTGGTGCATCTTGAAAAAGTTTGAACAGTATGAAATTTGACTCAGGAAGGCAAAGTACTGACCTCATGACCTCATCCATCTTCAATGAGAGAAATGCATGAATTCCTCTTGCTGAGTAGCATACACTAATGTTTCTCTACATCTTGAGCTAGCTGCCAAAATGGAAATCCATGACTTGTCATAGGTCCATGAACTCCTTTTATATTCCATTCACTCCCTACTTTGTTGTGTTTTTTTTTAATCTGAAGCTGGAGGTGAACAGTCCTTTTGCCTAACTCATATAAAATGCTGTGTGACAGTCATGTTCATGGATTGACTTTTCTAGTCTAGCATGCTTCTTTTATCTTTTTTTCTTATAATACGTTTTTTACTGATTTTGGTCATTTGACTACCACACTCTGATTGGTCACATATGAAAGTATTTCTTTTTATGAGAGTGGAATGGTCTTCAGTGACTTTCTTTTTTATACATGAGTTTTCCTTGGTCTATCCCTCTGGGTCTGCATTTGCTAAAGAGATATTGGTTGTTACTATACCATTTCCTTCCCAAAGAAGATGATTTTCATTTCCCTGATATGCATGAAAGGCATCCATTAGCCTATGCTTTGATTTTCCCTTATTCACTTTTGGTCTACTGATCACGTTGTACACCTTCTTGCCTTTAGAAGTGGACACCCTCACCTCATCAGAGCAATAATTAGTTCAAGGTTCATGGTCTTCACAATATCTCAATTTTGTTAAACCTTAAAACTTTATTTCTTGGTCTTTAACAAAAATACTCCCACATGTAACTGATTACTCAAATTTGCTCCCATTTTAAGTCTCAAGCATTTAGAAAAGTAAGAGTAAAAAATATATTGGCTTCTGAGGAAAATCAGGCCTTTAATAACAATGTAGCCTCAGCTTTGTGGACTGTGAAACTAATGCGTATTCCACTGTTAATCACAATGGGTGGCACGTGCTATATTCAGATGTTGGTGCTTTAATTTGTGCTTCTCAATTCACATACATCCCAGTTTTATTTTAAGACTGTTGCTTAATATTCTACAGTCGTATATTTTTAGATCTTATAATACATTTAGGAGGCTAAGACAAAATTTCAAAAGAATACAAATCTATGCTTTTTCTTTTCTATAACCCCATGTCAAGTACTAATTAAAATAATTAATACTGATTAAATAATTAACAGAATTTTATGAAGTTAGTAATTTAACAGAATTGAATATTGATTGAGCAAAGCTCAGAAAACAGACCCATGAGTGGTTCTATTCACTAAAAAAAATAGTGACCTCTAAAGTTAAGTGCTTGCTGAAGAGTTTCATAGTATTGTGTACCTTAACAGTCACCTTTCCTTTCAGCCCGTTTAAAATTTATTCCTTTTAAAAATAATAATGATAGTAATGATGATGATGATAACAATAATAGCAATAATAATAATAATAATAATAATAATACCACCACCACCTTATACACACACACTTTATATACTCAGTGAAACATGAAACCATAAAATACTTACCAAGAAAACGTCAAAGTGCTGCTGAACCATAAGAAGGTAATTGACTTCACAGGCCACTCACAAATTTTGCCGTGTATGTCATTAATCACCAGTATTTTCTTCATTCCAGTGAGATGTCCTTCGGAACAAACTCTTATCTTCCTGAAGAAATTAAGTGATCAATATATTGATATAAAAACAATAAGTCAAGTATGTTAAGAGAAATTTGAATGAAGTACTGAACATCTTCTAAATATCAATGTGATACCCAACACATATCTTCCTATTTAGCTAAACTATTTTAGATCTTATAGAAACTTGATTTTTAAACAAACTTCAGTGTTTTAAATATTCTGCAAGAAAAAACAAGTTTAATTTTCGTGTAAGACTGATTAAAATAGGAACTTAGAAATTCAAAGCATGGCCTGCATGGTATGAGTATAGAACAAGACAGGAGTAGACCATGTCTTCTGGTGCTGACAAAAAAATAAATAGTGGTGAAATGTCACAGTCTGGCAATTCAGGCTAGCTGATCCATGAGGATAATAGCATCCAGAGGTAATAGCAAATACCTGTTAATCACTGAACTCTGTTCACAAGCATGGTGTTCAGTTAGATTAGAAGCAAATAAACTGAATTATAAAGTGTGAAATTATATATAAACCTTAAGATTATTTTGTTCCTAAATTTCTCAGGTGGAGAAGCAATTTATGCCAAAATAAAATGAGATATCATGCTTATGGAGGAATGGAATTTACTAAAATATGAGAATAATATTTTGTAGTAATTTGATAAGTTTTCTTTAGGAAAGTCAGAATTAATCTCCAAATGCTGAAAGTACAGGGTATTTTTTCTAGTATTTTTGAACATCCCTGGTTTGTCCTGGCTTAACTGAATTTTCTTCCAAATTAGATTAGATCCAAATTTACCAATCTCTACCATTTTAACACAAGTATCTCACTGCTAATGGTGGCAGAATAAGAACTACGATATTTTGGACTATACATTTTACACCTTCGTTAGTAAATCTAAGAAGAGAAGAATGAAAGACTGAATAAAGCCTTCAGACATCACTAATGAATGTATTGACACCCAGTATTTATTGACTTAAGTATAAGCATCGAGGTTTTTGCCTATAATAAAGAAGAAATTATCAAGCCAAAGTATTTTTTCTATGGTTCAACCATTTCAGAATTCACCACCAAGACCTTTCTAGCTAATTTAATGTACTGCTCACAACATAGATGAATGATATCTTCATTAGTGATGAGGAATAACGTATTAGGAAAGTTCCCCCCAACATTTTTATTAATGTTTGCCAAGTGTTATCATGTTCATTATGAAAGTAAGACCAAGTTCAGTGAACTTTGAAGTTTCAGTGAACTATTCCTGAAAGTGGAAAATATGAGAGATCTTCACAAACTGTTGTTAAGAGCTATTTGCCTAAAAGCATTTAGTTCTTTCTTTGTTCATTCAATGGATGTGATGAAATCATGATGTATCTAATGGTTAAATATCCTGTCTGGAAACAAATGACAGTTAAATGATTAAGGGTCAATTCACAGTACAATGACAGTAGTCTCTCAATATTTATGCAAACTTTCCTGTAAGAGAAATATACTCTAATTCCAAGCTGAGGCACTGTGGTTCTTCTCTTTTGCCAAAACAAAGAGTTTTTCTTTGTTTACCCAAAATGCTATAATGTCTACAGAAGTATGTGTGCAAGGGGCAAATAATAATGGCAGCAGCCTTGTCAGTAGTGGAGATATTAAAATATCTTCAAGAAGAGGAATTGTTTGAGAAAGATAATCTGACTAAAGTTAGCCTCAATCTAAATCTGAGTATGTTCTATATAGGTGAATCACAGAATCATGAAATCAGTAAGGCTTGGATTGGAAAGGGCATTAAAGATCATGTGGTTCCAACCCCTTGTCACAGGCATGGATACCTGCCTACAAGACCAGGTTGCTCAGAGCCCCATCCAGCTGGCTCTTGGACACATCCGGAGATGGGAAATCTACCACTTCCCTGACAGCCTGTTCCAGTGGCTCACCACCCCTATAGTAAAGGATATCTATAGAGGTCTATAATATATCATATTATCTAGTCTAAACATCCCCTCTTTCTGTTTGAAGTCATTCCCCTTTGACCTTTCATTACATGCTCTTATATGAAGTCTATCTACCTTTCTTATATGGTCCTTTCAGACACTGGAAGGGACACAGTCACGTCACCCCAAAGCCTTCTCTTCTGCAGTTCCAATTCTCTCAGCCTGTTCTCATTGGAGAGGTTCTCCATCCCTCTAATTGTTTTTGTGGCCTCTTCTGGGCTCTCTCCAACTGGTCCATGTCCTTCCTGTGCTGGGACCCGAGAGCTGGATGCAGCACTGCAGGTGGGGTCTCACCAGAGCAGAGCAGAGGGGCAGAATCCCCTCCCTGGCCCTGCTGCTCATACTGCTTTGGGTGCAGCCCAGGATACTATTAACCTTCTGGGCTGCAAGGGCTCATGGATGGCTCATATCCAGCTTTCATTCACCAGCACTCCCAAGTCCTTCTCAGCAGGGCTGCTCTGGATCTGTTTATATGTTTATCTGTGTTGATACCAGGAGTTGCCCTGACCCAGGTGCAGCACCTTGGTCTTGTTACTTTAATGAGATTCCCATGGCTCACTTCTCAAGCTTGTTCAAGTCACTCTGGATGCCATCCTCTCCTTCAAATGTGCTAACTTCTTCACTCAGGTTGGTGTTAAATTTTCTGAGGGTGCACTTGTACCCTTTGTCATGGTCATTGATGAAGATATTAAATAACATTGGTCACAGTTTGGACCCCTGGGAGATACCATTTGTCATTGATGTCCATCAGGATTCTGAGCCACTGCCCACTATACTCTGGATACAACTGTCCAATCCATTCTGTATTCACCCAACAGTCCACCCATCAAATCCTTCTCTCTCTAATTCAGAGAGCAAGTTGTTGTGGGATGATGTCTCCACATTCGCAGGAACTCCAGAGAAAGAATAACCCACAGTCAGATCCTTGTTATCTAACCTGAACACACACTGCAAGGAGGTGACATGCTGCATAGAAGGTGACTTGCTTATGACAAAGGGCCTTGAACAGACTCTGCCACTCCATGCCTCACATCCTTCAATGGTCTATTCTGATTGCAGAAGATTGCATGGTCATTTATTCCAACAGAACAGAGAAACAGAATGGCAGTATTGTTCTCTGCTTCAGCAGTGACCTACAGGAAATATAGACAATGAAAAGAGAAGAGCTAGGGCCACCCCTTGTCTCAGGGTCTCAGAGAACAAAGAGGGTAGATAGCAATTGTATTTTTTCTGTGATCATTCTCACGTAGGAGATCACACATCTACAGGGCGGGAAACACCAGCAGCTGAATCCTCATCAACTTTACCATTAACAGCACAAGAAAGTATCTGTGGACAACTTTAAGACAACTTTAAGGGTAACAGGATGGGAAGTATTACCTTTTTATGAAGCTTACAAGATGTGTTAAGAAGATGCCCTCAGGGCAGGGGAGTAAGCAATGGGATGCAGATAGTCATAGCTTGTATTTTAAGGAAAGTGTAGGATAGCCCCAAAATTACAGCAGGTTCATGTTCATATGAAACTCAGTTTTGTAATTTTTGTGAAGTTTTGCCTTGGGCCCCACTAATTTGAAATCTAGGGATATCTTAAACTTATGTGCATTCCTTCCCGAGAATGAACAGCCAATATTTATTTTAATTTTGATAGTTGGGATGGAAATTTCTAAATTATAACAGCCCCAACCTATTACCTAGTGAGAGGTAATAGGTCTTCCTACAGAGATTTCCAAGAAAATCTATGGCATTTTGTCTTTGGTGCTAGAACAGCAATTTTAATTAATTTCAGCACCATCTGTAAAAAGAAGCTGAAACTCTAAAGTCCAGAAGATATCCTAAACTACTTAAGAAGCTCTAGATATGCATCACCTGAAGCAAGACTGAAAATCTAATGCTTTATAAATTGCACCCAACATTTTAGTTTTACACCATTTCCATCAAAACCAGTTTCTCTATTTTACAATTTCATTGTAAAATATAAATTTTTACTTTCTTAGCTTTTAGATCCTTTTATAGAAGAGTGAAAGTATACCTCATGAAATCTCCATACACATTACACTCTATCCATGAAAATTTCAAATAATCTGCATTCAGAAATAGTTATTGTCGTGGTTTAGCATTTGCCAAATTTCACTTATCAGCTGGAAGATACGACTTTGGGAGAAAAAGGCAAAACAGGCACAACTTAAAAGTAAAAGCAGATAAATTTTATTAATATACACTAAAGAAAAAGAGAAAGAAAAAAGAAATGAGACATTCTGAGACATCCAAACACCTTCCCCCCTGCTCCAAACTGTTCATTTTCCCACTCACCACAGAAAGAAAACTATGATTTTCAGTCAGTCATCACCATCTAAACACGATCCTACATCACCTTGGGAGAGGAGACTCTCTAGGGTTATGGAGAACAAGAAAAGATCTGGTGGCTTTCAAGGCCACAGATCCGCAACTGCCTGGAATTTTGCAGATTCTGTGCAGTTCCACCCATAGAACAGTTTTCCAAACTGTTTATGGGCTTCCACGTGTTTGGGGTATCATTTTAAGAATGCTTTTCTAGTACAAAACAGGGATTCTCTTCGATTTCTAAATTCACTTCTCTCTCAAAAGAAATGGAAACCTCCTTGTTCTTTCCCAGAGCCAGGGACATATTCTAATCAAAATTCTTAATTAAAACCCATGTATATTAATACACACAACCCTTTGGCTAGAACTTGCATTCCCCCAGGCAGCATTAGGATATTACAAAAACAGTCCATTTCACCATAATGCACATCTAGAGAAGTCCAGTCAGAAATGTCCACTTCCTCTATCCCATCTTCTAATAATCTTTCTCAGTTCTTTCACTGACTTTGTTTCAATGCTGTCTCTCTACATTTCAACACTTTGTCTTCCATGGAGGAGGGAAAAGGGTTAAAGTCTTTGCCCAGAGTTTTTTTCTCTCCAGTGGACTCTCAGAACTTCAAGGCCACAGGTGATGGTGGGGGGAGGAAGGGAGAAAGAGAGAGAGAGAGTGCATGCTCAGGAACGCTGATGGACGAAACCTCCTCCACCCCTGGTCAGATCTACAGCGACTCAAACCTGGATCAGCTCCCTGGAGCTCCAGAGAAAAGTTCTTAAAAGTCTCTCCTCCTTCAGACCAGCAGCTCTGGCAACCAAGGCCCAGAGCACGGCCACCGTGGTCCTGGCGCAGGGCCAGAGTGCTGGTCTGCAGTCCTCCTCCTCCTCTCCCCATCGGAGGGGCCGGGAGGGGACAGAGGGGACACGGCCAGCCTCACCCACTGTCCCACAGGCAGGACACACCCAAGGGCCGGCAGCCCTGGCCCTGGGGGACCAGCCCGACCCACGAGGTGATGTTACCTTCTCGATGACCGGAAAAGGAAAGGGCAGAGTCACCCGAAAAGTTCAGATTTAAGACTGTGTTTTCGAGAGGCGCAGAAACACTCTCATTTGTCAGCCAGCCTGTCAATCACAATCCACGCAAAACCACCACAGTTATTCACCATGCATTTTCTCAGTGATTTCTCTAGGACCTAGAGAATATGAAAGCAACTACTGAGTGCCCACACTAAGGTTTTGAAATCTTCTTGTCTGTTATCCAGTTTTTAAAACCTTGGTCAGAGCTTTTAAAGTAGTATACAATTAAAGATTAATTATATTTAGCCATTTCTGAGACTTCATTGTAAAATTCCAAACAGTGGACTTCCTAAAATCAGGAAGCAAATTATTTTTTGTGAGAAAGAGAAGCCTAAAAGTCATTGCATGTGTGAAAGAATAAATATTAAAATACATCAGTCAATGTTACAGCTGTGTGCAGGATAAACTTAGCTTAAATCCCGAGGTTTAGACTGCTTTAAATAATTTAAAAATATCAAACCCAGTTTCTTCAATCTGCATATCATAGATAAGTGAAATCAAGTTGTAACTTCTCAGATGGATTGATCAAGCTGCCTTCTCTGAAATCCCATCTTCCTCCTCAAGTCAACTTCTTGCTCATGCCTTGAATGTGGGCAGATATTTGTGAAAACAAATCTTGCTTTTCAACCAGTGATCTGACTTGCTACCTAGGAAGACAGGTATGAGCAGCCAAGAGAAGATAATTTTTGGGTCCACTTTAAGCAGTAGTGGCAACTTTTTTCAAATTATGGGATAGCAAATTTTGGGATAGCCACATCTGACTCTGAAGTAATGCAGAGCTAAAGTGCTTCATTAGAGATTTGACTGTTTGCCTGCTTCAGTAAAAGAACTCTGTATCTAAATGCTCATCCGCTTCTTTCAGTGATATTAACAGCTCTCAGGCCAGATGTCTCACAATTTTTCCTTGTCACAGCTAGAAAATGTAAAGTTTTAGACTCTTGGCAAAAGTTGGGTTTTGAACTTTAGAGATCTAAACTCTGCATTTTTGTTTCATATTTAAAAAGAAAACAGTCATGATTTTAACTGAGAAAGTGAATTATTATTTTTTTCAACCACATTCAACTGAACCCCCCCCTCCCCCACCCCCCAAAACAAAACAAAACAAAAAAAACCAAAAAAACACAAAGTAAAAAACAACCCGCAGGGGACTCTAAAAAGTCCCTTACTTTCAGGCAGAGGTAAAAACTGCAAAAACCTGCTGGTCCCAAAAATGAATGGTCCAGGAAGTCATGAATCTGCAAAGACAACTAAGTATAATACAAACTATTTTGCAATGTTATAGGTATCAGGTGCTACCCATAACATTTCTACAATAATATAAAGACATTCATACATGAAGGAGAAAAGCATGTCATCAGGGCTTTTTAGAAAAGATTGATGTTGACAATATTTGTAAAGAAAATTTCTGTAATACTCAGATTTGTAGTGCTGTTGAATACTCATTCAAGTTTACCTGAGCAACTACTGTCAGTTCTCTGCTTTAAAATGTCAACTTGATAGTTGTGTGGAAGGTTGTTTGTACTACCTTTTTGCTCCACACTTACATCTTTCTTGTTTTGTATGTGTTGGGTTCCAAACATTTATTTTCCTTTTTTTTTCTTTTTAATCTCCCAGTATGAAAACAGATAAGTTTAAAAAAGCCACCATATTTTCTTTCTGCCCAAGAAATTTGGAGAAGCATAAAGTGATTTTTTTTTTCTATAAATCTATTTTTATATCAGGATCAGTGAATTGGTTGAGCTGAAGAACTGCTGTAGGAGAATTCTTTTCCTTACAGCGGTAGTCTTGGGCCAGTGCAGAGGTGGGACTATGTCTCTTCTCCCAGGAAATAACTGCCAGTGGGGAGCAGTAGCCCCTGGTCTGTAAGTAAATATCTTTAGGTGAATAACAATAGCAGTATATATATAACAGCAAGTGTTGAGCAGATGTTGCAAGGCACAATCAGAAACCCAGGAAGGACTTTCTGTAGAGGATCTTTGGTTCTTTGGGATTAAAAAATGGGTTGATATAGAAGCAGAAGAGGTGAACTACTCATACTGTATATCTGAAAGAGGCAGGGGACCATAACTTCCTGCCACCTGTTAGTAGTAGGTGACTCAGTGCCTTCTCTGAATGTGTCTGAAGGTCCCCTAAATGCAAGCTAATGAAGATATTTCCATAGAGAGGCTGTTTTGCAGAAATGGACAGAGTGGTTCAAGAGGCTTCCTTAAAAAGGGATTTTGGCCCTGGCATCTTTACCATGACAAACCAAAATTAATCACTCATCCCTTTTGTGTGTACTGTTCAAATTTTCCTCTGAACCATCTAAAGCTGAACTCTTCTCTGGCTTCAGGTCTTCTGTTCTCTTACAACTGCTGCAGCTGCTACTACATCAATTTGTGAATTTGTTGGAGCATAGGACATCACAAGGCCAGAAGTGGGCACTGGTAGATAAAGAAGAAAGATAACTACTATTTTCTTTCATATTTTAAATGATTGAAAGACAATTATTTGACTTACATAAAACATATTTGAGAATCCAAGCTTATATACTTTCTATGTATTGGTACAATAACTTACTAAATAGTTGCATCAAACAAGTGCATCTTAAGTGATTTCATTTTCAAAAATTTTTCAAATATACAAATCCAGATGATAACAAAAGTTATAAGAAAAATTATCATACTCTTTGAATGTCACCCCCTCTCTCTGTAGGAAACACGGAGATGAAGTGTTCTGCTTCTGAGTCTGGTCTAGATTCTGCACTTGAGTGCAGGTGGCTATCAGTGCACAGTAGGAGGCTGTCTCCTGCTAACATCGATGACTCAAACTGAGTTTCTGATCCCCAAGCATTGACAGGCTCAGACCTCACCTGGAACAGGTTCCAGGGAGATATACCAAGGCATCAAGCTCAACTATGATTTGGTACCTACCAAAACTCCAAAAACCAATGGCTTTGTCAAAGCCTTTGCATGATCATTGCACATCATGAACATTGGGGAATGGCATAACTGAAAGGAGTGGTATGGAGAATGCACAGCATTAATCTTTTTTTTCCCCTTGTCTGCTGAAACAAGTTTTCCTGTGGAGGTATTCCCTTATAATAAGAAGAACCCTGAACATATGGACCATATGGCAAAACTACAGGATACTATTTAGGATTTTATTTCTAATTAAATTTTAGAAATTAAATCTCATTATTAGTTAACAGGATTTCTCAATTAAACTTATGTACCTCGGAAACATTTTCTCCATTCTCTTTTTACATTACTAATTTATTCACGTATCTTGAACTTTTTAGGGGTGTGCCTAACCAACCATATTTTTAGCAGCATTGTAAATTTCTGCATTACATTTATTCAATTAAGGGTTGTTTTAATATGTTGGACCATCCTATTACAGACCTGAGTTTTCATTTGGTTTTGGTTCTGTCCTCTCATTAAACATTCTTTAAGAGGATTTCACTTTAGTTAGAGTATTTAAATTACTGTGCAATAAATCCACTCTTTTAATGAGTTTATTCCTGTTTTAAGGTATTAATTAAAGTAGGTTGTGGAAGAAGTAGATACAGTAAATGGATAAAGTAGTGTCCAGGCAAAAGGTTAAAGATTTGCTGTCATTATACAGAATGAAAATCTTTCTGGAGACACCTCATTAATAGAAAACCCTTTCTCTCTTACATGCACCAACAAGAAGCTCATTGCTCAGTGAACTTCTGCTTATCAGGGATTATTAGTTCTTTTTTTCTTTTAGAGAGACTTTATCCTCTAGTAACTAACACATCCATGCCTGCGGTATGATCTTGGCTTATCTGTGTGAAATAGTAATGGATTCAGACAGTTTAGCCCATGAATTTCCTTACTGGACAGAGTGAGAGGCTGGAAAAGTAAAGGACACCATCAGTGGAGTATTTCATATTCAAAGTGAAAAAAAATCTTGCAAATTTAATTCACAGACTGGGAATGGAAGTGTCATTGCCTCGCTCAGAGGGTTAATCACTTTCTAATTTAAACTGGCAAATTTTTTAATGACACTGTGAAATTAACAGCATTTTATTGTGTTAATTATCTGCAGGACACTACATCATTACTTCTAATAAATGTAAATGTGATTGCCTCTCCTAGGACAATATAGAGACAAGGTGAATTTTTATTGGCTATTTACTGGATTTCAGACAAATTGTTCCCCCCCACTGCTATCTAACACATATTCAATATGGTTTAGTGCACTACCTTGTCTCCTGTGATTTTTAGTCAATAAAGTATATACGGGTATTTTAAAGGTCATTACAGCTCCTTGCTCACTCCAGATAATTTTCACTTAAGGCAAGGCTTATGCTAAAAATCACATCAACTGTATTAGAACTAGGACGTAGTATTGTAGAATTTAAGTATATCTATAATTAGATATTCAGCTTTTTTGACAGGCTCGAAATGCATACTAGCATGTGCCTTTGTCAAAACAGACAGGAGAGTGCTTTTCCAGTAGGTGTGTCATTCAGCATACTTGATGCAGTAATATTAGGCAATGAAACAAATTACATAAGAGGCATTTACAAGGCTTTACAGAGAAGCAAAAAGTACAGTGTTCTCCTTTGGCAGAAAACTCTTTTCAATCAAAGATATATGAAACTATCAGACAAGAGAAAACACAAGTTTCACACCCATAATGTCCAAAATTCAAAATTCACCATTGCAAAACTGCAGTCAGAGTTCTTTCCTGGTGTGCTGCTTTGGCACGGCCTGGGTTTTGGCAGCAGGGGGACCACAAAGACAGCTCCTCCTGGAACTTTCCACCATGGGCAGCAGAGCCAGTCTGCATCCCACGGGGGATGCAGAGATCCACCCACAGCCCATGGGGAACATGCCCATGCTGGAGCAGGTGGATATCTGGGGGAGGCTGTGATCCAGTGGGAGATAGGGAGGAGAGAGGGGCCCTGCTTCCAGGCTGGAGCAGCCTGTCCTTGGAGGACTGCACCCTGTGGAAAGAGGGATCTATGCTACAGTAGTTTTGGGACTAGTGTCTGCCCATTGAAGGGACTCACACTGCAGCAGTTTTGGGGGACTATCTGGCCGTCAGGGGAATTCACATTGCTGTAGGTGCAGTATGGCTACTGCTCTTGAGAGACAACCCATGCCTGGGAAGATCATAGAGACAACAGTCTCCCATGAGAGGGAGCCCACGGTCTCACAGGGAAGGACTCCTCTCTCAGAGCAGAGGAAGAAAATCTCAGTGATGAAACTGACCAAAATTCCCATGCCCTGTCTCCCTGCACTGTCGGTAGGAAGAAGGGAGGGGCTGGGGGGAAAAAGATATTTTAAGGGAATATTTTACTTATTATCCTCCTGCGATTTTGTTAGTAGTAAATTTCACTTTGAGAAAGTAAAACTTCAGTTGAGCCTGTTTTGCACTTGAAGTGTTTCTCCTGGTCATTATCTGAGCTCACAAAACTTTCGTTATTATTTTTTCCTCTCTCCTCTGCCCAGCTGTGGCAAGGGAGGAAGAGTGAGTGACTCTAATGGGTGCCGGATGCTGGACCAGTGTCAAACCAAGACACCTGAATATACACTTTTCTTCACCTAATCTATTTATCTAGCTAGTTAGCTAGCTACGTACCTATCTATCCATTTGTATGTTACAGTATGTAGATGATCTGATTTTTTTTAAGTGTATCTTTGCCATTACATCAAGATCCACATTCCTAATCTCTTATCTAAGGATGGAGCATTTCAAAGGAGAGGCCAGTATTTTCATGGCAGGATTTCAAGATTTTTGAACATGTTTCTGAGCTTTTGCATGTTTATCTGATCATTCTTGCTACTATTATTTTCAATTTCTGTGGAGAATAGCTGAGGAAGAGAAATAAAGTCAGAAACAAGAAATCTGTTGATCATATATTAAGAAAGTACATTGCTAGCATAGACCTTATGGACCTTGATGTTTTTCTGAGCCATAGTCGCTTCCCTCCAAGTGGTGATCTTTAGTGACGTCACTGAAAAATGACTCCATAATTTGGCCTGCACACTTGCTGCACTGTGGGCAAATACACCTCTGAACACAAATCCTAATCATCCTAAGACTTGAATCTGCCGTCTACTAATGATACTCATGATAGCTTTATTGATTGCCTGTGATAATAGTGTCTGGTCATGAATCTTTGGTGATCTCTCTCTTTTTAGGTGTCATTACATAGTCAAGCATTTCCCAAATTACTGTGCGGTCTAGGGGGCATGCATCCAGATGGCTTCTGGCTTCTGGCTCACCATAACCAGTTCTTCAGAAATAACCTCCCTAAGCCTTTTCCCCTTGAAAGCATCTGTAAGCAGTTGAAGGTCATGATTGTTCACTCCCAGATCAATATACCATTAAATTGTGACAGAAAGCACTACCACGCTATTAAGTCTTCAGTCATACCTTCAATAATCCTGATAAAATTATGAACTATTTTAACCTCCCAATGGTGCAAAACAGTAGCTTGAAAACATCCCAGTTTTGAGACAAAACTGAGACAAAACCTATGGAAATCCTACCTTTCAGGTACTATTACCCTACAGGATTCACCTTGTTTGCTTTGTGCCCTTGTCTGTATTAAATCAGAGCCACACACTACCACTTGAAATAGAGGTTGTACAGAAGACTCAGTGCAGCCTGTTTTGCTAAACTCTCCCAGTCCTAGCAGAAAATTCTGTTAATCGGAGGGCTCCTGTAACTAAACTACTAGAAGGAGTGATGTGTCTCTTTAATAGCTCAGGGTATCTTGGAGTAAAGGGGGATTTTTGGTAAACAAGACGCCACTAAGTGGAAAAATGCCATAACTTTACTCACATGACAAAACCTATTGTGACTGACATAAAAGAAAATGTAAATTGGTTGCATTCATTATCTCTCCCTTTCATCCCTATACTAAATTGCAGCATATTGCACAAGATATTGCAGTGTATTGGACAGCCCACTGTAAATATAATTTTATTAAAATTTTCCCTAAAAGAGAAAACAAACACCTGAAAACTTCTGATAGTCTGGAAGTTGCCTAATAGCCCTCACCTTATCGATTTCAGCCATCAGCCCTCCCTAGCCAGACCTCCCTTGGTGTGCTACTGGCTAAATGTATGAAAAGATAGGAAACAACAAAGCTTCAGGTCAATTAAGGCTTCCACTGATCTAGAAGTGTATCATATGTAATGAAGGAGCCTAAATTCTCTTGGCTGTATCCTAGATACCATCCTAGATACTTTAATTAGGAAAAGAGACCCTGTTTTAATGGTACTAATAGCCTCATCTAATTTATCTTCAGGTTTTTTTAGATGATAGGATGAGGCAGTATTTAATTTCATTTGCACTTCTTTGACATTTCTAGTATTTCAGGTCATCAGTCTTTTATAACACTATAATGCTGAGATTTTCTGGAGCATTCAAGCCCTCCTATTAGGTAAGGTGCAGTTCCTGAGGAAGAGGTGAGAAGAAAGAAATCTAAAATAGCTTTTTGCAATTCAATAAGCAGCAATAGAAGACTAAATTGAGACATGGGATAAATGCACTTTCCACTAACAAGGAAGACAGTGTCAGAAACGGCACCAGAGCTGGTCACAAGGAGAAGGTCTGCACCCTTTCTGAGCTTACCTTGGTGAAGAGATTGATAGAATTTGTTTATCTGAACTCCAACCAACATTTCAGCCCAAGACTCTCCTCATTTTTTAATACACAATGGCTTATTTAGCACTCAAATTGACAAACCTAGAATGAAGCAACACACATGACAAAAAGTTACAATATTTATGATAATTATTATGCACTGTCATAGGGTTAATATGCCTATTGCAGTTGCTAGGCTTTGAATTCCCTGTACAACCTTGATCTAAAACTATTTAAATTAATAAAAGAACTGGTCCCAAGAACCCCTGGTCCCAAGATGTCTGCCTGTAGTCTCTATACTACTTTCTGGTATTCTAAATTAATTTCTATTTTGCAAAGTCCTCTTGAAATCTCTCAGCAGGACGTAAAGTCAAGTATCTGGCACTGGATTGTTTCTATGAGGAAAGCTTTGTCTACAGTATCAGGAACCAAATCACACAGTAGTTTGCAGCACTAGCTAATACTTATCCAATGCATGCATATAGCAGTTTTTAAAAGACTTGTTTACTTGTCCTTTCTTTCAATCAACACAAGGAGCTGATTGTGAATGAGAACTTAAAAGAGGAGGTTTATCCCACTATTGATTTATATGAACAAGAATATGTTAAACTTGCCTAAAAGGAGAAAAATACTTATGCCTGAGAACTTCCATACCAATTTAGCCAAACCAAGGTTTTTTTTTTTTTTTTTTTTTTTTTTTAAAAGAAAATAAATAAACCCTAAGCTCTCTCCTTAAAGCGTATTTCTGCAGGTTTCAAGTAATAGGAATTGAGGTTTAAAAACTTCATTGGAATCTTAGTATAAGTCCATGTTATTAGCTAATACAGGAAAAAAATTACTGCTTTACATTCCTCAAAATTTAAGGTTTATTTTACAGGAAGTGTTATTTCACTAATAACAGGAAATTAGTCAGGAAATGAAAATGTCTTATTGTATCAGAAGTATTACTTTGTACTGTGCATTCAAACTGTAGCACAATAGAGTCAGTACATATAAGACAGTTGTGTCAGCCCTCTTTTTTAATGCAGTCATGAGTCCACCCTCTACTTGTATTCATTCTTTATTGTAGATTTCTATGTTTGAGTCTTAATCTCAAATAGATAACACTTTCCATTAGGGTTTAAATAAAAAACAAAGAAAATGAATGGACAGTGGTGACATACCATTTCATTGATGAACAGAGTCCTTTTTTGCCCAGAACACACTATGACTTTTAGTACAAGGACCCCACCTGGAGTACTGTATCTTGCTCTGGAGACCACAAGATATCAGCACAAGAAAGATATGGAACTGTCGGAGGTGATCAAGAGCAGGGCCACAGAACAGTACAAATTGACAGAACAGCTGAGACAGTGGGGGTTATTCAGACGGAAGAACAGAAGGCTCTTGAAAGACAAGATTGCATCCTTTCAGTTCTTCAAGGGCTGATGAGAGATGGGACATCCATCCACTTATCAGAAGGACCTGTAGTAAATAGGACAAAGGTACTGTGTTTAAACTGAAAGAGAGTAGATTCAGACTAGATATAACAAAGCATTTTTTTACAAGAGAATGGTGAAACAGTGAAACAGGTTGCCCAAGAAGTGGTGGTTGTCCCATCCCTGGAAAATTTCATGGCCAGGTTGGATGGGACTCTGAGCAAACTTGACCTAGTGGAAGATGTCCTTGCTGTTCACAAGGGGGTTTGAACCACATGACCTTTAAAGGTCCCTTCCAACCCAAACTATTCTATGGTTCAATGCCTGGTTCTGCCCGCTACACCAGAATCAAACAATGATTTGAATACATAATTTGTTAGCTTCTTATATCAAAGAACTATGTGTATAGCTATGCAAACTAACCTTCATTACCTCAGAAATAAGAGGCAGGGTCTTTCCATTATTTTTACTGGTTATACGAAGCATTACATTTGAGTTCTAGCATAAAAAGCTGCTAGATCTGTATTATTTTCTTATGTCTCTGAACTGTGGTAAAGTCAACCATCTCACTAAATGCAAAGCTCTGTTGTGTCCAGCTGTAAGCACTTTGCTGAAAGACCACAAGTTCCCCCCTTCCCAGTTTTTCTGGGTTGTATAGTTACAGTCAGGAAGGAAGACTTCTGCTTTTCTTGGCAGAAGATCACAGGTCACCAGTTTTGTTCCTGCAATGAACTAGTAAGGATCAGGCAAAGATGCCTACTATGCAAAGTTTCTCTTCTATGTCCTTAACTTCTCCTTCTAGAATAGGATGATGTGTAGCTGGCAACTTTTTCCACCTCCAAAGAAAAAGGATGCATTGGCAGCTGTACAATCTAAAGGAACATGAAAAAAACAAACTATTATTTTTTGTCGAAAATGAGAATAGAAGGGCAGCCAGCTAGGAAGATGATATTATATCACTAATGTATAACCAAATGGAAATGGGTAGAAGGGGGTTTTAGGTTTTCAGACTATTTATTTTGAACATGGTTTTATTCAATGATACTGCTTTCAGCTGAGTGAATTCTCACTGAACACCTTATTAACAGTAGGCAAACCTCAGTCTTTACAATTTTGCAGTACTTCTCGAAACACTTGATGTGTAAGTGTAATTGAAAAGAGAGTCAGAGAAAACACTATACCTTTTTTTGGGAGAGTGTGTTTTGTTCCAAAAATAAGCAGCAAGTTTGTTCTATGTATTAGGATAGAAGCTTCCATATGTTACCCTTCCAAAACTCAAAGTTCTGTTCATGTCTATTGTAGTTGCATAGCATATGCTTGTGTGTCCCTAGAAAAAAAACTTTAAAATGCAAGAATATACTGCATTTTTTAAAATCCTAATTTTCCCAAGTTTCATTTTCCATTACATCAGTTTTCTCTTGATTTTTTTTTTTTTTTTTTTTTTTTTTTTTTGCATAAGAAATGGTGCATGGAAGAAAACGTTCTACTGTCCTCAGTTAAATAGGAAACTATGTCTGCTTTTTATCTTGGGGCTAAAAAATCCCTTTTTACAACTTTTTTGAGACAAAAATAGTTAACATTTTGTCTAGCATTGTTCTGCATTCATAAGTATAGTTTGCTGAAGATGTATCATTTCATAGTCTCATCTGAATTGCTAAACAATATTTGAAACAGAGAAGAGTTCCCTTGATATACAATAACACTATCACCCCCCTCCAAACTGTGAGTAGATTCTTGTTTCTGAAAGATTAAAATAATTACTGCAGTTACCTAAAAATCTGCTGACTCAGTTTTTGATTTGAATGCTGATTGGATCTCTAGTGTGCTAAAAGTGCATTTTGAAAATTGGATATCTCTGAGGAAATTAATTAACAAAAAAATACATAGCTGTACATACATAAGCAAATGTGCAGAACCCCAACTGGATCAATGTTGCACCCAGGGATATCTGCAGTGTGATAATATCACCATGCCACTCTGTTTCTTAGAAGTGAAAAGCCTGAGAAGAAAAGTAAGTAGATATTTTTTACGAGTCACTGTGGCCTAACTTCTAGTAGGCTTTCTCCCTGCCCATAAAACACTAGTTTTACATTGCAAAAATAGACATGATTAGAAATCTCTCCTCAGCAGAGTCCCAGCTTGGAATTATAGTGATGTGGTAGAAGTCAGGTTCAACATTCAATTCCAAACTTCGAAGGAAGGTTAGCCTGATGTCTGTGCTAGCTGGTGTTATATATGTGTGAGTTCACTTAAGAAATTATCCAAATAATCACCCCTTCCCACATGCCAAACAAAGCTCATCCTTGCTGTTAAAAGAGCAATTCGTTCCTAAGTTGCTCACTGTGGACAAACAGAAGAGCTGCTGAGTATGGAACCCAGTAATTTTGTTTAATAATGAACGTAGTAGCACATACCTAGTCTACTATCTTTCGTCTTATGTGCTTTATGTAGGAACAGTATCACTTCTCTAAAATGCAGCCCTTTGGGAGCTTGAATGCAGTCCAAATGCTATAGTTCATTAAGCTGCCTCTTAAAACTGTTCTTTTTGCTATAGTCAAATCTGTTGCACTTCTCTGTTTTTTTTTTGTCTTTCTTCTACTTCTTATTGGAAGAAAGGGAACCAGACAGAACACTATTTTGTCATTAAGTATAATCATATATTCATATATATATGACATTATGCTATTATAAGATTATATTTTGCCTGCTTCTTTTCTTTATCCTTTTCTCAATGCAGCCAAAAAAAGTTTGTTAACACTTTGAAAATGTTTTTCTTATTATCTACATTCATTTTAAAACTGCTTTATATTTATTAGCTCAAAATTTTTTCATTTCATTATGTGCTGCCTTGTGAATTTCTGTACCTATTATTGTATTGAATAAACATATATGTCTAATCTAAAAAGAAAAAAGAAAACTTAAAATGTCTCCTTCAAGTTAGGCAGATGCATTAAGCAAATGTTTTGGGAATGACTGTTAATCATCTGAATGAGAAAATATGCGTGCATAAATGAAAATGCTAATTATTTGTTGTTCACTGTTTTACTGTTTACTCTATCGAAGCAGTACAAAAAATATAATCTTTAAATAACCAGAAATATCACAACTAAGAATTAGTCATATTAGAGTGTTCCCTTGAATCACTTAACAAACTGGAAATTATTCATGTGAACTTTGTAGAAATATAAATATTTATCACAGCAGGCAAAACAAGGATCTGATTGCAAGTAATTCATTTACTGGGTCTTTTCTAAAATACAAAAGTTCTTCTCAAATAAATCAATGAATTCTACTTTCACCTTTCTCCTTATTTTCTTCTTTTTTCTCTCATTTGAAATTTTAGTCTCAAATTTAGGCATTAGAAGGATAGTGAATTAAAATTTACTACTATTTAAGGAAAATAGTTCTATATATTCCATTGATGAAAACATTACAATGCATGTTTCTCTTAAATGGCTAAGGAAGGTGGATATTCAGACTGGAATATCCAGTCAGATGGAGAAGAGTGTGTGAGTATTAAATTATGAGAACACCTCTTATTTCTCTGTTTCAATCATAGGAAACTCCAAAATTAGATGTGAAATAAAAATGCAAACTTGAGTGAAGCAAAACTAAATCTACAACCTGAGTGTAAAATTGCAAAAAAACAGCACATGTTGGAAGGCTCTTGATGCAGTCAGATAAGTTAGATGTCACCCAGAAATGTATGACAGTGACCTAAGTTCTGCACAGACAGAAATGATTTGGATATCAGGGTAAATAGGAAAAAGCAAGCAACACTGAGCAAGCTAAGTCACTCTAAAACAGCAGTATAGAATTCTGTAAAAGTAGTAAAAGACACACAGAGAGAACTGTGTGATGACATCAGCAGAGAACTTCAAAAGGCACAACATGGTAAGGGAATTGATTGGAAAAAATCAAACTAAGCAAAACCTACCTAGGAATTAATTAAAAGATTATCTTGCAGAGCAAAAAAGAAGACATACTAAG
The DNA here is from genome assembly GCF_009819655.1 of Sylvia atricapilla. Lineage (NCBI taxonomy): Eukaryota > Metazoa > Chordata > Aves > Passeriformes > Sylviidae > Sylvia > Sylvia atricapilla. The sequence continues at coordinate 53,057,116 of NC_089174.1, read as the reverse complement.
TCAAAACTCAATAGGGTTTAAAAGCTGTATAAGGCATGTCAGGTAAAGCAAAAGGCTAAGGTATCTATATTTGCATTTGGGAAACATAGGAAAAACAAAACAAAACAAAAACCTGTTGCTAGGATAAGTTATTCAAAGAATACAGGAAAATATTCAAAATACATTAGGTAAAGTTTCATAGGGACAGAAACGAGAAAAGGTCAAATAACTACCATCCTCTGTTTGTACAGCAACCTACACTGCAATTGCAGCTAAAGCATTCTTGATTTCCTTTTCCAAATCAGTGTGTCTGTGTACGTGCACATGAACTTGTGACTGCACAAATTGCTTAAACGCAGAAGGCAGTGGAGCAGAACAGAGCAGCTGTTTAGAGCTGCGCAGTAACAAGACATGGCACTTTAGAACAGGAAGTAAAGGGGAATATGGTATCCAACTGAATCTGCAGAAGGGATTTTATGTCAACAGAATGCAATTACTAAAACTGGAATATTTCCAGAACAATAGAACTAGCATAAGGGAATAATCATTATTGCCTGAAATCAAATATAGTAAAGGAGTTAGTTAGGCAGAGATAACTTGTTCAGAAAAGGGAACAAGATGAGATGGCAGAAGAAATTGGAAAGGGTTGTAAAAGGCATAGGCTTCTAATAATGAGTGATTGCAGTTATAAACCAGGTCATACTGAGCGATGGATATGAATCAAGGAGTTTTACAGATGTTAAAATTATTTGATCTTTTATATTCTAAAGAAAGGTAAGAATTAGGCCAAACCCTTCTCGGCTTGTTCCTTCAATGAAGTATGGGTACATGAGACAAAAAACCAGCATCTGGCTAGTAAAATAGATTTGAATCTCGCCATAGCTATGAGTAATGCATGGATATGTGACAGAAGACTCAGAGGCAGCGTCTCTGCAAAACAACCACAAGCTGTTAAAGGTTGTCAGTAGATTTGGAGACTATCCCTGCTCACCTTTGGTATTTCTCTGTGCACATTTCAAAGAAAAAATACACAGAGAAAAAAGAAAATGTGAAGATCCAAAAGTGTTAAATTAAACAATAACTTGTTTCTTTTCTTTGCAACAAAGAAGCTAAGGCTGACAACTATAAAAACTGGAATGAAACTTGAAATGTACAGCTACTTCACATATCTCAAAAGTTCATTTCAATAGGTTTATCAATGAGTAAAACAGAGGCCAAAGTTGTCAGCTGCTTTAACTCTGAAACATCTGTGCTAATTCAATTCAGTTGAGGGGCCAGGAAGATTTCACTATGTGTTTCATGCCACCTTTGCAGACAGCACTGTAAATGCACCTTTCAATGGAGTGTGTGATTAGAAAGGATTGATAATACATGCGCAAAGTTACCCTACAATACCGGAGAATAAATGTGATAGCATTTGCTAAAGTCGCTGGGTCATAACACAAGTCACCCTTTCTTAAGATATTTTTATTATTTTGCTCTATGTTTTAATTCTTTGAAAACTTAAAGTTTTTGTAAGTATTAAAAAAAAAAAAAAAAGGGGGAGAGAAAAGAAGAAATGAGAAAGGCAACACAGAGGGCTCTATATGAGATATTTGACTTAATTAAACATAAATCAACTTGAGCTCACACAGTGTGGTCATGCTTAACATATCTGAAAGAACTGTTAGAGTAAATGTCTGAAGGGCTTCTCAAAGAAAAAGCTATGGACATATTTTACCTGGATTTTAGCAAAAGCTTTTAATACAATTCTATATATGAATCTAATCCACTGGATAATCACTAAATTTATTATGAGATGAGCTACTTGACTGCATTAAACTCTGGTATATGAGTTGATTTGGTTTAGAGTAGAAAGGCTGTGAGAATTTGGAGTAACAGGTCCTCTTGGTGATGTCTGTGCCTCACTGTTCTTGCTCCTCAAACTCAGATTTAAGAGAAGGAAAAAAAATATGGGTGAAATGTCACTCTATTTTTTGCTGTATTGTCAATATTCTTTCAAGGAGGCATTAGAACACTTTTCTGTGAGAAAAAATAATGAACAAGTCTTAATATTTGAGAAGCCATATTTTTTTATGTTATCAGTAACAAAACCTACTTGTATTGAAACAGCTGGTACCTGCCTACAGAGTAATGATTTTAGGGGGGAGAAAAAAAGGAAAAAAGATACACGAAACATAAAAATTTAATAGTTTTTTAAAATTCTGATTTCTCTAATTTATTTTTTGTGTTGCAGATTTTAACTTTTTTCAATGAATCTCTCATTTCCACATTTAGTGCTAACAGCTACTGTGAGCATAGCAGAAAAACATTAATGAAACTAAGCATATTTCCAAAGCTCTTCCAAGACTTTTGGACCGTTTATGGGTTCATTAAGCCAGTGGATGTTCTAGGTAGAATGTTGTGGTTTTGGAAGTGTCTGTGGTTCTTTCAAGCCTACAGATGTGAAAACATTTACGGAGATTCCAATTTTATTATTTCTGCTCTTCCCCCATGTTTTCAAAGACTCCAAAGGTCAACACATTTCCATAGATTCATAATTTCCTCATGTCAGTAGGCTTTATCTCTCTTGATGATATTTGGACATAGAAATGGCAAACCTGTCTGTAAGCTAGATGAATTTCCGTGGATTGTTCAGTGGTTTGCTAAACTATTTCCACTTCTCTTTGCCCTAGATTTCCTCACTTTTTGGCTGACCACACAATATTTTCTTACACCATGGCTCTTATGAAAGCTGAAATGGTTATTTATCTCTTCTTTCAGACTGGATATGAAAATTTGAACTTTCTATCAATTATCTGTATAATTCTCTGCAGTTAGTGGTGAAAATCACAAGCATTTGAATGGGAGTAAGGTCCTTTTCTTTGTGTCTCAAACATGTATTCCATGTTCCTTTGGGTTCAGATTCTACACTATCAAAAGTATATCTCAGCCATAGCTCTGTGCTTACTACCAATTTCCAGCAATATACAATAATTATGTTATGTCTGCTCCTGAGATTACTATAAAGAGTGATTTCAAAAACTGTAAGTTCTCTAAATTATCAGTGCAATGTTTCTTTTTTTGTATCAAGGAATGAATATGGAAATAAAACACACTGAAGAGTGATACAGACTCGTGTATTTGTACATAAGGTGTTTAAGGATGTGTAGTCTCAGGTTTTCAAAGTATGTTTGAAGACAGGAATCAGAGTAGAGCAAAAAAGAAAATCAATCTGGCTTCTATTTTTGACAGCCAATTCCTCCTCTAATATATTTGTTTTCAATATTATGGCAGAGATTCTTCTCTGTTTCAGAGTATAGCTATCACTGAGAGAATTTTGTTCCTTAAAACACTTAGGTGTGCTTGAACACTTATGACATGAAAGCATATGTTTGTTACTGTTCAGTTGTCTTTATATCGATAGTCCAGAAAAACCCCCACAGAACATGCAAAATCTGGGGGGGAGAGAGTGTGGATTACAGCATATTCTGCAACCCGCTGAAGATGGCCAACATTAAGATTAAAGGGATCAGGCATGACATCTGGAGACATTGTCATGTACAACCTCCAATTATGGTCCTTCTTAGGTGATGGGATTTATTCTGGATTTATGTGTTGTGAAAGTAATCTCTGCAAGAGAAACACTTTCTGATAGCAAGAGTTGGCAGAAAAATCACCTCTCACTCACCTGTAGAATTATTAAACAAGTTCTCTGTCTTATTTATTGCTATCACCCACACTTCTCTTTCTTCCTGTTTTTCAACTGGCAAAGAGACCTTTTTACAGAACATGAGCCTTGCAATTCTTTTTAGTGTGGAAGCACAAATGTTTTATTCAGTTCTTATATCTTTGCCCAGAGCACAAAGCAAGTCCTTAATAATTTAGTCTTACAGATGACTCAGAATCATCACATCCTGAGCTTAGTCTTAAACCATAGCCATTCATGGACTGAACTTACTATTATAGCTTTTAAATTCATGACTTTCGGAGCAGAAAGTACTTATAAAAGCACATCGTATATATTTTTTTCACTAAATGTCAAACTATTAAGGTTTATATTTCCTAACTTTTCTAAAGATTAGGGAAAATACGACTTAGTTGCTGTACTTCACAGAGCTGAAAAAGCTTGAGAATAGTTTTTGTGATTTCAGCCTCTGCTGTCGTCTTCATAATGCTGCAAGAAAATTACTTCAAAGTACTTTTTAACAGTCATTCTTGGATACATAGCAATTACTGTTACGCATTTTATGCAACCATCCTATTGCACTTTGGTGTTTGTCCCTACTATGGGGTTTAGGAGTCAATTTCCTAGTTTCATCAGAAAGGATCACTTTTCAACAACTGCTTAGCCAGATAGATTTTTTAACAGATAATGCTTACTTTTCTACCATAAATATCTCACCATAATCCAGTCTGGAGGCATTTAGGAAACACATAAAAATTATAGAGCTCAAAATATGCAACTTTTTCTCTTGAATGACGCATCTCTCAGCTGAGTGATATACCTATTTTATCCGATCTGAGGTAGTGATCTGTTTATGCTAAGTCTGAAGAATGCTCATTTTTTCTTACCATATGTCCATGCAGATGTTACCCTTATCATATCTCCTCTGAAACATTTTTAGAAATATCTTGAAGTGTTCACTTAACCTCACTGGATTAATAAAATTAATATTTTTAATTATTATTTATTCAGCACTTTGCAAGTGTTTACAAGAGAATGAGTTCTATAGGTCAATAATATGTCAGATCTAAAAATGGAAAAAATCCTATTAAAGAATATATAAAGAATATAAAAAGAATATATAGTCAGTTTGATGACAAATTCCTGGGGGACTTGTCTCTGATTTGTTTTTTATCTTGACATGCCTTGTAGATGAACTGTAGCAAGATTACAATCATGATAATTTGTCAGAGCCTGAATCTTTGGTGAACAGCAAACTTTAACTTCATGTATTCACAACCTGCAGAAATCAATCCTGTCTAATCCTTCTATTGTATACTTACAAATCTTAGGATAACCTATGTGTTTTAATATTGCTGCCAGCTCACAAAATCAAAACCAAACGAATTAAGAAAAGCTGTTTAAAAATTAAACTCCTGTTTAGCTTGTCACCTTGCAAACTAAGGTGAATGTTTATAAGCATGGCAGTAGGAAGTCTGATGTAAATGTAGCTGAAGTAATGGAGAAATACAAAGAGAGAGGCTACTTTAGTCAAGTCATCTTTCTCTGTTTATGTGAGTGTGAAACGACAGTTTGTGAAGAGAAGCAACTAATGTAAGCTTCTTAGCAAGTTGGGTAGCATTCATAAAGTGTCTGATGGAAGAGAGGCAGGCACTGGTTATAGCTGTGCGTATGACTGATGTTATAAAGGAGGCCATAGATCTGGTGTTAGTAAAAAAATGGCCAATCATTTACTGTAACAAATGGAACAGCAGAAGGGTCGGGCTAGTCCTGTACCCTTTACAACAAGCCTGATTAACAAAATATGTATAGTACTATATAGGCTCTTTCCCCTTCAGGAAACAGTACCCCTCAGGAGTAAGGACCTCCCCCTGGCTGTCAGTCTCTTTTATATCCTTCTTTCTACCATTGATTGGTGGATTCAGGATCCTCGGGATGATTGGCTTGTTTTCCAGAGTTCTATTGGTCCTTAGCAGGGGCTCCTCTGAACCAGTCATTCTTTCATGACTTTGAATGACTGGTCAGTTGTGTCCACCAATCATGGCCTGGAGTGATGTTCTGATTTGTGGAGGAAGAAAGACTCCCTCCTTTCCCCTTTCTCTCTTTTTCTCTGGCATCAGCATTGTAAATAATCTAGCAACCCTTCAACTGTAACTTTTTACACTCATAACTATTTAGAATTTGTAGTGACAATTATACAAACTTCCAATCACAACTATACAAAACTTGCCATAACAACCCTATAAAAAATTACTAATGGAAACAAAACTTTTAAGATACGTATCTATATCCTATAAAAGGTCTAACTTAAATACCTGGGGTTATAGAGCAAGCCTGGATTTTTTTTTCTTGATGTTTTATGGCTGAATTCTGTTTTTTCAGTATACTTTTTCTACAGTCTGGCAAAAAGAGTGCTCTGGATATGATGATGTCTTTTTGACCACAAGAAGTCTGACTTAATAAAATTTTATGTAACTAAATGACAAAAAGAATGTTTTTGTTTTGAAATCAATTAGCCATTTATTAGCTAAGTTTTGCACAGGAATTTGGTTTGTAGCACAGGTTTAGATTGTGCTTCATTGGACACCAAAACTAATTAGAGCATTGATTTGGAAAGAAGAGAACTAACAAACCAATAAGCCTACCTTCCCAACCAGGTCAGGCTCAGAGGCAAAGGAGGGCTGAGTGTACAGAACAGGAATCATCCAATCCTCCTCCTTCTTCTCCTTCTTCTTCTTCTCCTTCTTCTTCTTCTTCTTCTTCTTCTTCTTCTTCTTCTTCTTCTTCTTCTTCTTCTCCTTCTACTACTACTACTACTACTACTACTACTACTTGCTACTTCTACTTCTACTTCAACTTCTACTTCTCCAATGATAAAGTCAAAGAAATATCACAGGATGTGGTCTGCACTCAACAGTGATTCTAAAGAACAAAACCAGTAAATATCCACTACTTAAGCCATCCAGGTTTTGCAGGTCTAAGATGTGATGGCTGTGATACACGGTATGTAATTCAAATTGTTCAGTGGGTTAAGTAATACCCATATATTAAAGTGATGTAATAGCTAACCCAGTAATATGCACATACTGCTTTGCTAAGAGCATGGATAGCCCACTAAATAAAAATTGCTTGTGAATTGTCTGTAGGTGGCATGGGCCAGGGATAATCTTATCTGACACCAGGCAAATTCAGTGTTAGGATCCTTGTAAAGTTATCACAACATGATAATCAGAAATGTTAAATGTTGCCTTATGCTGTTCATATTTATTTAAACATGGAAGTATACAGTATGGTAACCAAAAATTAAACAAATATGCCATGTCCCTCAGAATTTTTTTTAAGTTGTCCTGATAGCAGATTTTTTTCCTTATTTCTAGATTTTTTTAATTTAATCTTTGCTTATTGGTCTCAAAAAAACTCATAAATTCAGTTCCATTTTATTATCTCAGTTGCATAGTAATGAAGCACAGCTGCATACAACCCTGCTAGTATTTATAACTTCTTGTGCTGCAGTAGATGTGCTGTTTTTTAATTTCTTTATGAAAGACAAACTTAAGCTTGTAACATACTGTCTGAGGGTCTACTACATTTTTCTTACCAATGCTGTAGTATTCTTAGACTTTGCTTACCAAGCTTTGCCCATTTTTCTGTGACCCACTCAAGAGCAGAGTAGCAGAGGTCTGGTCTCCTAAAGATCTGGTCTTTTCCAACCTAAACCATTGTCTGATTCTGTTTCTAAAACAAAATTGAATATAGCTGGTGGGTACACTGTGTCTTTCGCAAATCAAGGAACTAGACTGTACATTTCCTTTCCTCTGTACAGAAACATAAACATCTTTTGAGAAAACAATTTTAAATGAGAATAAGGTATACGTATGTCTCTTAATATGTAATCAATCAAAACATATCTTGAGGTGATATTAGAAGAAGGTTGAGTGACAGAGTCTGATATTCTTCCTGCGGTCTTTCCAGGAGAAAAAGTCAAATCAAGAGCTTAAATGAATATCTTTAAATTACTAAGTCTCTGTTTAATAACATTTACTTCACAGTTTTTTTATAGTAATCTTTTAGAATATTTTATTTTAAAGGAAAAGTGAAATATGTTTACCAGATTAGAAATAATATTTAGCATATTTTTTGTTATCCCTGGAAAGTTGATATCAGGCATTGACATGAATCAAATTAGAGTGGGCTTGGCAGCAAAGTTTAGACAATGATCTTATGACCCCATTTCAGATTAAGGCAACAAAATTCAGCACTCTACATGATTTCATCTGTACATCCTAATTATTCAGGACACTGATTGTCTTCTGTGGATTTTGTATCTCCTTTGATGTTGGAAGTACAGTTTAGCTGCCTAATCAAAGGGGTGTGTGTTTATATATATATATATATATATCACATACATATATATTTTATCCTGATCTAGGATTCAATCCTTGTTCATCATAGCAATGATTATATGATTTGTGATGAAGAAGAAGAGGTTAGACCTGGAATACTTTATTTTTCTGCTGGCAAATTTTACTTATTGCAGATGAAATAGCAAAAGAAATGATGCAAAGAGCTGGCTGCTTCATCTACCTTTATGTCAGTTGGAGATGTAGTCAGAGTTGTTCTCTTTTGTGAATTTTGCATCTTATTTGGAAAACGTAAAAACTGTCTGAATCCCCCAAGGTCACATTTTTTCCACCTAACTGTCACTGTTTCACTTGACAGATGGACTTAGACTTAGTTGTTTTTCATTTTTCTGGAGTGAAGGGCTGCTGACATTCATAATTTCATTTGTATTGTTTTAATTCCCTCTCACTTTTTTTTTTTTTTTTTAAAATTAAACATAAATAATCAGGCACTGATATTGAAAAAAATTTAGAAGGGCATTGCAATTTGCTACTGTGTGCCCTGCTTCTCATTTTATAACAATCCAATGAGTTCATTTTCTCATTTTCTTGAATATACATTATGACCAAAATCTGATATTCTTTCATACATCTAAGAATTCAGCTTCACGTGCAATAGAAGAAGAATCTCACTGCCAACTGGGATATCTCACTGCCAACTTGTACATGCTTCTATACATGTTATACATCCGTGTAGTTGTCTTTTCAGAATTGTTTAGAAGTTTACAGTTATTATTGTATATTAACTTACACTTACCCACTTTTTCTTACTTTCACATAAATAACTGTAAGGGTAATTGGAAATACACCTGGACAAAATCAGAGTGATCCTTGAATGAGAAGGAGTGTCAAGGATCATATAAATTCAGATATATAGTCTTACCAAAAAAAAAAAAAAAAAATCAGTGATCTCCCTCAACTAATTTTTAATCCATTTTTGCTCTAGCCAATAAAATTTTCAGTTCTGTAAGCATTAAGTATTTGAACACTTAGATTTTATTAAGCATGAAACAAATCTGAGATTAATTGAATTCTGACAAACCTTAGGAATTACAGCTGTTGCTTGTAAAAAGAATAGTTCAAATAAACAAATATTTCTTTTTAGATGATTTCCAAACTTCAATTCACTTCTTTCTCTGTCATTTTTTCTCTTTCTTCCTTTTCTCCTGCTTTCATTTTCCCCCTCCCCCTGCCTCATTTCTTCTTTCTTTTATTCATCCCTGTTTTTCTTTTTCTTTTTCCTTTCTTTTCTTTCTTTTCTTTATTCTTGGAATGTATTTTATCGTCTGTCAGTTTTGCCCTATGATATGTCCTCTTAAATTGGATCTGTAAGCCCTTCATAAAGTTTAATAAATCTTCAGCATTTCGCCCTAAGGAAATTATATTAAAAACCTTCAAATGTGAAGTTGGGCCTGCAGACGCACAGCACAGGGAATTATATCACCATAATCAGCTTGTAATGAAAGCCTCTGTCGCTGTTCTCTCCCAATCATAATCTGCCTGTCTTTATGAAAAAAGGGGGGTTTGTCTGGGTTCATCTGCAAGCTTTAATTGGAAGATGTCTTCATTTCATTCCAGCCTACTGGGATAATAACTCAGCCCCATGTTTAAACACAGGCCCTTGCTGCTGATATTTTTTCATTTAGTAAAGCATGTCTCTTTAAATGATTTAGCAAATCACCATGAATGCCAAGGCGGGATGATTGGCAGCTCATTGCTGGTGCACCATTTGCATGACATTTGTTCTTCAGCCCAGAAAGCTGCGGCAGGTAAACAAGCAGGCCCTGTACCGACTCCCTGTGAGTCCTTCCCTGTTTATTTTCTCATAATCAAATGACATTTATGGAGAGGCAAATGCAGCTGCACATATATGGAGAAAAAATGCAATCAGGCCAAACATGATGACTTCATTCAGGTGATATTTTGATTAGAGAAAGGACAGCTTTATGGCATAGAGTTTCTTGCAAGTGAAGTCAGTCAAATTCGATTTTACAATCTCTGTTTTTAATATAAATACTAGGTTCCAATAATTCATTGCATCCAAAGGCGCTGTCAGTGTTACAATGCAATATGTAGATGTGCAAATTTCTTAAAATTTATACTTTTAAGAATTCTTTAATTTCCTGAGCTTCTGTTCTGCTCTCTTCTGAGTCATAGTTTTTTGTAAGGATCATATCTATATATAAAGCAGTTGTGTTGTGTCACTGGAGCTTTTTCCTAAAAGAGATTTCAGAGAGGAAGGTTTTTCTCAAGTTAAATGTTTTAAACTTATTTCCAAGCATATCATGGTGTAAAGAAACTTGGAGGAAAGCAAATTGAAATATATACCGTATAATATATATTGCATTGTATGGTACTTGTACTGCAGCTGATGGCATTAATATTCTTCTAATACACATTTCCCTTCTATTTCAAAGGTTGTTTCAGAACAGAAATAAAAAATGGCAATTACTGAGCAAGAAAGGGGTGTGTCTTGTGAGGGGTTTGAAGATACCTTGAGTGAGAGCTAAACTCTGTTTTTCAGTTGTTCTTAAGGAAGTACTTTCTCATCTTTTTGCTGAAGGAGACAGCCTTTTTTCATGTTGTTGGAAAATCTTCTGCAAGAGAAACCATGAAATTTGAGAATCTTCAGTAGCTGTGTAAAGTGGGAAAGCAGAATCATATATTCCCCATACAGCTCAACCCAAGAAAGTTGACAGCAGAGGGCAGGATTTTTGCCCACCTGTCATACCAGTCCTTTTTAAAACAACATTCAATAGAATGCTGGTAGGTGTACACGGAGCTGTATTTAATGGGGTGTCAATTATTAGACAAATGTGCAGACAAGGGTCCCACAAAGAGGAACCCTACAAAGAGGGGGCTCAGCATGTTGTGAAAATTTGACTGAAGAGAAAAAGTTGCTTTGACAGAGAGGAGAGCAAGTAATTGTGTAATTTCTGTAATTTCTGTAATTAAGTTGTCTTAACCATATCTTTTCCCAGTAGAAATTCTACTCTTACATTTTTGGGCTGGATCTTTGTCCAATTTTTGGAAAGACACATACTTCCAGCTGTGACACAATACACTGTTTTGTCTCCCTGAAGAGAGGGTTTCTATTGCATCAATCTTTAAGTAAGCAGTAAGTAATCTGTAGACAGCATTCAAAATCAGACTTACTAATTGGGCTGATAGAGTTTCTTATTACTGTAAGAGTGTGCTCCTCACACAGAGCAGGTGACAACTGCTTAAGCACTTGCTGTATTTTTTGAGAATCTCAGCTTTATCTCAGAGCAACTGAGATTGGTGTGAGAAAGCACAATATACGCAGTGCAGCCTGAACTCAAAAGGAATCACTAATGTGGCTCAAAAAATTGCTGGACTGGTAACTGGCAAAAAGGTGAAATAACAATTGTGCAGAGGTAATTGGGCCTGCAATTGGAGCTGAGCTGAGTGAGAGGAACAGGAAATATTGCCTTTCAACTCAGTAGCTCGAAAACTATGAAGGAAAGAGTGAAGGGACACACTGGGAGGCAGATGTGGCAAAAAAACTGATGGATCAGGGACTCATTTGGAGAGTTTGGGTCTGTCGTACTCAGTGCTGAGAAGGTAATTTGGTTTCAGAGTTTGGGAGGATTAAGGGCGATGAGACTCACTGCTTGAAGGAGATGTGGTTTGGGCGGCCAAAAGTCATGCATCTCCAGTTGTTGCCAAAGGGAGACTACAAAATCAGAGAGCAGAGAAGGTAAGAAAAATTAATTTAGAATTGCCAGTACTTGCTAGCTATAGAAAATTGAAATCAGTGGAGGTAGCCTAATGAGTGGGATCCTTAGGAAGCTGGGAAAACAAGGACCTTCTTGCCTGCTTTTATGCATTTATGCATTGAGGTCTGTTGCCATGTTTACAAACATATTCGATAATACGCACTTTTGAAAATCTCAATATAGGAATTGCAACATCATAAAATTGTGAAAAAAAATGAATCCTTTAAAAAACATAACACATAATGTCTGTTCTTCCTCTTTTTATCATCCTGATTTTGAATTTTAGGCAGAAAACTCCCCCATGCCTCATGTACCCATTATCAAATTAAGGTAGAAGTTGTCTAATTTACTTCTCATAGTTGCTTTACTAGGAATGTGATGGTGCACATGATTTTAATTGCTAATGCTTTCTTCCTTTTTAATTCATTACTTTAAGCAAAATTATGTGAATAGTTGTGAAAGGAGATTCATCTAAAATAAGGATAAGAGCCTACAAATTGCTACTGCTTAAAGCTGTGGAAATCTGAAGGCACTTTGCAAAATCAGTAAGTTAAAAGATAAAAATTCCACCCCCACATCTCTTTATACCACTTCACCCCACACAGACGTCACAAAAAATAATTTCTGGAAAAATCTCTTTATACAAGAAATCTGTCCAGCAGCTTCCAACATGACCTTTTATGATTTCAGTACAGGGGTCAGAAGGATACTGCAGAAACTGTTCAAGTTACCTTTTTTTTTTCTATTAGCCTTGACTGTGATGAGCAGAAAAATCTTAAAGGCAGCTGAACAAGCATTGACTTGGTATTTGACAAGACTGACAAGATGGTCTCCATGGACCTGTTTTACTCACTGTGTGAGTTCACTTTGCCTTCTCAGGTTGAACTCAGAGAACATCAAAAGATCATTATTATCATTGCTTGCTAGGTGAATGAATGCTTTATTCTCACAGATATTTGGAGAATGGCAGCTTCTTGTAATTATTCATCCATTCACATATGCACAGGGTCAGCTATTTGCTATTTATTATATCTAGAAACTACATCACTTGACCAGGAAAGAGAAAAATATTTTTAACTGTAGGGATATACCTAGAGGTACTAATGTATATACTAAACAGCTTGCAAGCACCCCATAGTTTCAATTCTGTTTGTTCAGACAGCAAACAGACATTCAGAAATTGCTCACTCACTAAAAGGTTGGGAGCTACACAGTATGCTGCACAGTAACTGCTGGAAAAGAGCTGGCCACGTCCTATAGAATTCCCACCTTGAGCCACTGCCAAGTTAAAGTGTCTATAATGTTGTGTAGGATTGTCCTTGTACAGTTTTGGATCAAATTCAAAGATCTTCCAAATATGAGGGATAAATGGATTAGCAAGTGTTTTCAGTACTGCTTAGATAATCACTGTTATGACGAGACTTAGTAAAAACTTCTCCAGAGCTTGAGGCAAAGGGAAAGGGAGGATAAAAATAAGGTTAGATGACAGAGATAAAAGTAGAATAAAAAAGAAAGGAGAGAGGGAAAGGGGAAAGGAGGAAGGGGGACAGGAGAAAGCAGGAGAGAAAGCAGGAAGAAAGAAAGGGGAAATGGAACGAAAATGGGTAGGGGAAAAAAAAAAGGCAATGGGAAAGGCAAAATAATAGATGCATCCTCAAAGATCACTATTTCCCCTTTGTCTCTTGTAATGAGAACAGCATTGTAGTCTGCCAGTTTTATTAGGAGCAGCCCAAACCCACACTTCTCTAATCTTTGTGAACTCTTAAGTACAGAAACTTTAAAAATCAACGTTGCAAAATGAATTTTAAAGAAGGTTCTTTAAACACACTAATTCATAAAGGAGTAACTCCTAAAAATTTTAATACTTTATTTAAAATATTATTAATCAAGATTACTAGGTTTTTGCAACTGGACTTACTTTCTTTCAAAGGATCCATCTTTCCCCAAAATCTATGTATTTAAATAATTTTCAGTGTCTCTATAGTTGTTTAAAACAGTCTAATTAGGATTTAGTAGAAGCCGATTTGTATATATTTTCAATGAATATAGAAAGAAGTGCACAAGCTCTCACAATATAAGCAACAGGAACAATACAAATTATATTATAAGACTTTTTTATGCAATACAATAAGACATTATTGCAAAAGTTATGAAAATGGGATTTAATGATCAGAAATCTCTACTTTAATTATACAAAATCACAGCAATTTCTTATCTCTAGTTTTTTTCACAATAATTTAATTCTCAGCATGAAATTTTGCATTCTACACAGCATCTTGGCTTCTAAATATTTTCATATTTAAACCCCAAAGTGATTCAGTGTTCACAATTTTTGAAAGAAGTGGATGACCATATGTAAAACAAAAAGGGATGGTAATCAAAAATTTTAGAAGAGTCATGATTTCTTTTGGAGAGATATGTGAAAGTAAAGGGGTTTGACAATATTATCACATAGAAAAATATCTCAGGGTCTAGCTCCAACTGAAATTCTTTGGCTCTTAGCTGGCTAAAAATCATACTGAAAGAAAAAGTGTTCAGAGTCTGCCAACTACTCATATTCTTTTGTTAGAGATACTAGATGCATTTCAGGCATTTCACAGAGTACAGGGGCATATATCCATTTCAGAATAATTTGAACACAAGACAGAGCACCGAGGAGATTGGCAGTGACACTGTCTAGTCTGATCTCTTCATAGCAAATAAAGCTGCTCAGCAATGGAATATTTTTTTAATTGAAAAAATTATCAGACAAATGTTTCATCATTTTTCATGCATTTTTAACCAAACTCTGTCTGAAACAAAAAAATAGACTTTGGCAGGAAAATACTTCAAAAGTATGTCACAGCATGTCTAGTAATGGCATTATCTAAAACATGAAAAATTCTGGTACCAGTCCCCATGTCCTAGATAGGTTCTTTAGGCATTTATTCTTGTTTCTCTCAGTTTCTTATAGTGGAATTGTTGTGTTTGCCTAACAAACTAAAGATTGAAAGAAGTCCCTTGTCTCTTCTGTCATTAGTCCACTAGTAGGTTTTACATTCAATCACTCTGTTGTCATGTCCCACCCCACCACAGTACTTCCTGTCCACCCTGGTGGTCATTAATTTGCATAGATTGAAATGGTTTTTATAGACAAGACCAAGGTCTCTCTTTTCCTTTTCATGGCTCATCTATAGCATCAAGAGATTCGTGTCCACCTCACACAGCTGCATTTGGGTAGCTGATGCTGTGAACCTTCAGTGGTCAGTGGCAGAGCAGAGCCTGAGATTCAAGCCCCAGCAGTAAGCTATCTGTTGAAAGGTGGGTTCACTTTCTCTTGTACCCTGAAGAGTATGGCTTTCATTAACTGATGAGCAACAAAATGTTTGACACCTCTTCACTGCAGCAGTGTAGAATATGTCAGTATCTTTCTCTTCTGAGATATGTGTTTGACCCTCTCTTGTTACAAAGAGAGTGTGTGAAATGCAATACATAACCTTTGTTCCGTCATTTATTTTCTTTTTCACTACATCTTGAGCCACGGTTGGCCCATACTTTCAATTTTATTAATTCAGTATGAATGTTTAGAAAGCGATATATGCTTGACTACAAGATTGCTTGCTTTTAATGTTCCTGTTTGAAATCATTATGTAGATATTATATTTGCTATATATGGAGGAGCAAAATCAAGTAAGAGAAGTCTGGTTTCTGTTACATCCTGACCAAGAAAACTTTGTCAGAATTGCATTAAACAATCTCTGTCTCCCTTTGAATTACTGTATCAAAGTTCTGAAAGGGAAGATAAAAGAGAAATAGGGAAATGCTGTTTATTGTCAGGCCTGTAATGAATAAGACTTAATTCAAAACATGGGCAATAAAGAATCAAAATCTGTAACAAACCTGTTGAGACCTTTGAATTTTTGAGTAAAAATGTAAGGTGTAAATATAGAAAGTGCCAAAATAAAAGTCTTCAAGAGACTTGAGGGCACCTTTTAGAAGAAAATCTAGGCTACATCATATATGCAATACTAGAAAATTATCTATTGTATAATCATTGTTCACAACAATTCTCAGACAAATAGAAGACAACAGGTTTGTTCCACACAGAATGAAATCAAAGTAAAGCATCAAACAACCTTGAAGGAAACAGCACTCTTTTTTTTGTGTCTATCTGAAGGATGTTCACCATGTTTGTTCAGTTTTGAAGTTCTCAGGCTCACCAAGGGAGCTGAGACATGTGAGGACTGCATAGGCAGAATTCATCAACATGACCAAAGCAATTATATTTAAGGTTTTGGGAGACAAAACTTATTCCTTTCTTTAAAGTATGGGCTGCTGGAAATGCTATTAGAGCAATAACGAATTGAGAAAACAACGGTCATAACCACACCAGTAACTTTTAAATATGATTTTGTGTAAATTCTTGTTCTAACTCTAAATTGTTTGCTAGTTTGAGGAACAAAATTTTGACTCTTCTCTTCATTTCCTGGAAGCATCAGGCCTATATATTGGAGAGTTTTAATTATAAAACAGAACTCATTCAAAAAGTGTTTTTTTCAGGTTATGAAGAAATTGAAGATTAGGATCAAATACTAAATATTGTCTAGAAGTACAACCTAAGAAAGAAGTGCATGATCATAGGCAAGCCTGTTCAAGATGGCTGACATCTCTGGGTTTCTGAACTCGTGGCCAGCTGCTTAGGCAATTGCCACCACAAGTTTGGCAGCTGTAACTACAGCATTTTGTCCAGGGTGCTGTTTCATTGCCTGTTCAGTGGTCATGCCATGACACCTGGGGCGTGGTCAGAGCTCTGCACCCTTGCAGGGTCTTTGGCATTCCCACGGCCCCCAGAGCACAGTAGCCTGCACGGGCCTCCAGTGAGGCATGCTGGCCCTCAGTCACCCAGCTGAACGTCCTGCACCAGATGTGGACAGCAGCTTGCCTAGCGTGCTGCCTCTCTACAGGCTGGGCACAGTTTAGGGACGTGGCAGCACAAATACGGGCAGGAGTATGTCTGGAAAGCATGGGTAAGAGGTAGAGGTTGCTGGACTAAGAAGTAGGGACGGGGATAAAGGACAGGAGCACAAAATTCAGAGAGGAATATGGATATGGCAGCTGTACCATCTCATCATGGTTACATACTGGTATCTGGTAAATTTGTTGCTGTAAACACCTGTACATTTGCAGTTTCAGTAACAATATATAACTCCATGGTGATTGCTTGTTCTCAGGAATAGCCATAGTATGAAGCAGCTGGTCAACAATGGCAGCTTATCTCCAAAAATAAGCAATTAGTACTGATGAAGGTGACCACTGGTCAGAAGGTGTGAAAACAGCTCCAACATCCCCGTAGCTGATGGATAGTTATAACTTGCACCAAGTAATAATTAATCACTGCCTTCAGCTAGGCAACACTGATTCCACCAAAAGAAATTTGCTCCTAAGAATCAAATACTGCTCCCTGGAATTTCCTGTAATCCAATATTTCCACACATGTGCTCCTTCCTGAGCACCCACCAAATGCCTTGGTAACATATTAATGCCATTGACTTGCTTGGGCTTTCTGGCAGTCTGGCAGAGCCATTTAAGCTAACCTGTGCTGCTCTGCTGTAAAATGGACTGGAAGCACTCACGGAGATAGTTACTAGGTAACAGCTGTGAGGATGCAAGGATAAGCTTCCCGAATTGTTTTCATATGCAAGTCTTCTGGGTAAAAGGTTTGAGCAATTCCCAGGAAAGCTGATTTAAGTCTTGAGGTCTGAGTGCTGTGCTGATTTACTTCATTGGTGACTGTAATTACCCTGTGCTCAAGTTCCCAGTTATCACTTTTGTTTCAAGAGCATTTGCTGTGTGAATGCTTAGAGTAGTAAGCTTAAATTTCAGTTCATTGACATATTGTTGCCATACAAAAATACCTCTGAATTTGTCCTGAAATTCCCCCTGCTCAGACAAATAATGCCATTTAGTTTCAGCACTTTAACTCAACACTTACAACAGCCTTCCTAACTATACTTCAGAGACAAAGTCACTTGCACATACCTTAACTGTAAGTCCACACAGCAGATACTTTTCCTTGCAATATTTTTATCTCTATTGTCTTAATGACACAGACCACTGGTTCACATAGCTTTATGTATTCCAACTCTGTATCACGTTAATTTATTTTAATGGAAAGGAGACATGAATTCTGTTAAATAAAAACTTCATTCCATAAGCTTACATTTTTACTCTAACATTCAACTATGCCTAAAGGAAGGAAATGTTTCATTTATTTTATAGGAAAATTACACTAAGCATCAGAATTTATCCTGCAGGACAGTAAGAATCTTAAAGTAATATCCCTATGGTGTTTCTACAGTGAAAATAGGAGTGGCTGCTTTCAACCAGAATTTTGATATTGTTTTCCGTTAATAAGAATATAAACCAAAGAGAAACAATTGAAAAATTATTGAATAGACAACTCTCATGCTGTTGATTCCAATCATTATCACCTGATAAATAATGGAATACTAATGAATCAATTTATTTCTAATGCAAGATGAATTGAAATTATTCAGTATTTCCTAGGTATGCCTTTGTCCTTTTTGAGAGGAAAAAAAAAAAGAGGTGAGTCAGAGGTGACCTTATCACTCTGCAACTTCCTGAAAGGTGGTTGTAGCCATGTGGAGGTTGGTCTCTTTCTCCAGGCAGCAAATGACAGAATGAGAGGACACAGTCTTAAGCTGTGCCAAGGAAAATTCAGGTTGGATGTTAGGAAAAAGTTTTTTACAGAAAGGGTAATAAAGAATTTGAATGGTCTGCCTGGGGACGTGGTGGACTCACCATCCCTGGGTGTGTTTAAAAAACGATTGGATGTGGCACTCAGTGCCGTGGTTTAGTTGAAGTATTTGGGCCTGGGTTAGACTAGAGATCTTGGAGATCTCTTCCTACCTGGTGATTCAGTGATTCTGTGATCCTGTGTGTTATTCTGTATGTGTGAGGTATGTCAGACTATGAGAAATTCTAAGTAACTCAATCTCTATGCAGTTTTAGTTTTTTTCTTTGTTCTTGCTGTAGTGTAGACCACATGTCTTTTCCAGTATATTATGCTACACCCTTTTCACATCAGGTTTCTTTCAATGCTGAAAGGAAGCTACATGGATTTTCAGTGTACCTAATATCTATAGAAAAATAGGCAATGAAATCTTTCCTTCCTCTTTGTCTGCTGTCTTAGGGTGACATTATGATGTTTGTACCTCCAGTTTTCTGTTGGGTTTGTGTTGCATATTGCGCTTTGTACCGTTGATGTTGGGTCTGAGAGCAAATGGGAGGGAGAGGAGCACAGTTTGTTTTCAGAAACCCTCCTCTGCCAGCTGGCCTTGACAGTTGGAGTCAGCAACACACGGCATGGGACAGAGAGTTTTTTTTTTTCCCCTCCCTTTTTTTTTAGTTAATTAGTTAGCTAGCTGAGAGGGAGAAGCTTCATTTTTCTTTTCCGCCTGTTTTTTTTTCTTTTTTTTTTTTACTTTCTTTTTTTCGCTTTTTTTGCCTTCCCTCGGAACTGTTAAAATCTCTCTGGACTGAGGACCTGGGGGAGTGCCGTGGGGGGCTTGCACCTGGAACCCACCAAGTTCCATCCTGTGCAACAGTTCCCAGCAGAGGGACTGAGACAGTCTTTCCACCTCCAGGAAGGACTTCTTTTCCAAATCTGCCATCTCTCCAGAGCAGCACAAAGTTCTTGTCATCAGATACTGTCCAATTTATCGTGCTGGAGAGTGCCTTGCCTGTTTAATAAACAGAGTTCTTTCCACTTCTCTCTGAGGAGGGGTTTTGTTCCCAAAACGATTGGGGGAGGGGAGGGAGAGCCCCTTAGGAGGTTTTCTACAAATTTGCTCTAAACCACTATATCTGCCCATGTGACATCTCACCTCTTTTGATTATGGCCCAGAGAATAAGTGAAGCCTTGAGAGTTTCTGTTGGATGAATTACAAAGTGGTTGGATTATCATGGCTATCAAAGGTTCAGGGCAGAAACAAAAACCTACTCCTCATCTCATTGGCATGAGATGGTATCATAGAACCATGTAATCACAGAATGATTTGGATTGGAAGAGAACTTAAAGATCCTGTATTTCCAAGCCTCCTGCCATAGGCAGGGACACCTTTCACTAAACCAGATTGCTTAGAGCCCGCTCCAGCCTGGCCTTGAACTAGGGATGGGACATCCACAGATATTCTAGTACCTCCTCACCATCATGGGAAAATTTCTTCCCAATAACCAAACTAAACCTGCTCTCTTTCAGTCTGAAGCTATTCCCTCTTGTCCTGTCACTACATGCTCTTGTAAAGAGTCTGTCTCCATCTTTTTTTAGGCTTCCTTCACGTGCTTGAAGGTTGCAATTAGGTCACCCCAAATCCTTCTCTTCTCCAGGCTAAACAATCTCAATTCTCTCAGCCTTTCCTCACAGGAGAGGGTCTTCAGGCCTCTAGTTAACTTGTGGACCTCCTGTGGACTTGCTCCATCAGTTCCATATCCTTCCCGTGCTGGGGTCCCAGAGTTGGATGCAGCACTGCAGGTGGGGTCTCACTAGAACAGAGCAGAGAGGAAGAGAGAGCAGAGAGAACTAGAGCAGAGCAGAGGGGCAGAATCCCTCCCACACCCTGCTGGCCAGGCTGTTTTGTATGCAGCTCAGAACACATTTGAATTTCTGCTGGGTCATGTCCAGACTCTTACCCACCAGTATCCCCCAGGCTTCCTTGGAAGGGCTGCTCTCAATCCATTCACTGACCAGCCTGCATTTGTGTGTGAGATTGCCTGGACAGAGGTACAGCACCTTGCATTTGGACTTGTTGAACCTCATGACATTCAGAAGTGTCAACCGCATCCCTTATCCTGATGTCATCTGCAAACCTGCTCAGGGTGCATGCAAACCCTTTGCCTACGACATTGATAAAGATATGGAATAACACTGGTCGAAATACAGACTGCCAAGGCACTTCAATTGCCACTGGTTTCTGTCCAGACATTGAGGTCTTTACCATTACTCTCAGGACATGACCATTCCTTATTTGCTGAACAATCCACCCACCAAATTCCTCTCTTACCAATTTAGAGAGAAGGCTGTTGTGGAAGATCATGTACAACTTCTTACAGAAATCCAGATAAAAGACATTTGTAGCCCTTCCCTTGTTCACTGCTGTAGTCACTCCATCCCAGAGGGCCACTGGATTGGTCAGGTGGGGCTTCTCCTTGGTGAAGTCATGCTGGGTGCCCTGAATCACCTCCCTGTCCTCCATGTGCCTTAGCACGTTTTCTAGGATGATTTGTTTCAGGATCTTCCCAAGCACAAAGAGAATGCTGACAAGTCAGTAGCTCTCAGGGTCCTCCTTTCTACACTTCACAAATTGGATATTATGTTTCCGTTTTCCTAGTCCCTTGGAACTTCACCTGACTGCCATGACTTTTCAAATGTCAGGGAGAATGGCTTGGCAGCTGCCTCAACCAATTCCCTCAGGATTTTTGGATGCATCTCATCAGATAACTTACACTTGTATATGTTCACGCTTCTCAGATGGTCGTGAAAGTAATCTTTACTTACAGTGGGAAGGACTTTACCTGTCCCTATGCTGCTGACCATCCACTTGGGATATGTAGGAAGAAATGTTTCCAGAGCAAAATGATGGAAAAAAATTGTTGCACACTTCAGCTTTTTGCTCATCTATACTTACTAGTTTTTTCACTCATGTTCATCTGTGTTGTTATGACTTCTCTCACCTTCTTATAATAGCTGATAAATATTTACAGGGCTTTCTTATTATTCTGTTTCTCTTGCCAAGTTCAACTCTGAGCTTTGGCCTTCCTCAATACAGCCCCACACAACTGAATTGTGTCCCTATACTCTTCCTAGATTATCTGCCTATGTCACACTGCCTGTACATTTGCCTCTTGTCATTTAGTTTGACCAGTAGTTCCCTACTTAGCTGTGTTGTCTCTTGTCTTCCTTCCCTTACACCTGAGGATCACAATCTCTCGCACTCTATGGAAAGCATCCTCAAAGATCTTTCTCACTTTCTTGTCCCCAAGGGCTGTTTCCCAGAGAATCCTGTTGTTTAACTCCTTGAAAAGCTGGAAGCATGCTTCCTTGAAGTTTAGGGTCCAGATTTTACTCTTCTCCTGACCCATATCCCTCAGGACTGTGAACTCCCCTAGTGCATGATCCTTGCAGCCTGGGCTTCTTCCAATCTTGACATTCCATTCACTTACGTTAATGACTACTAGATTCAGTAGCACATCCAACTAGGGTCATATGTCATTTTTCTCCAGAGGAGTGTGTTTCTAAAATTTCTAAAACTTCTCCTGTTCTGCATCAAGTATTTTCTAATCTGCTAGTGCTAGAATCAGTGAAAATAGCCTAGTCATACACTTGATTCACACAATCATGCTGAATAACTTTGGCTGTGGTTAGATTAGGATCAAGGGTTTTTACACTCAGCACTGTTCATTAGACATGGAAGTTTCTCTCGGAATTTGGTTGGTCCTTAATTTTTAGAGCAGTCAAATATATAGACATTTAGTTGAGCATGAGGCTTTTATCCAAAATATAATCCACAGTTTTTGACTTCTTGTGTAGTATAATACCCCAATAAGACATAATTTTTTCTTACTTTTTTTTTTCTGTCTTTCTGCCTTGGCTTTCCTTTTTTATTCTCTCTGCATTTCACTATTCTGAAAACAGAACAAAATGCCTTACCATTTGGTGAAAATGCATACAATTTTGACTGGAGGGAATTTTGGAGCTATTTGAAGTTAGATGGTAATGCCCACTATTCAGTGCAACTATCTGCTTTCTGCTTTCAGAGGAATAAGGAAGATAATGTGCTGTGGTGTACACATCATTTTGCACTGCTAAGCCTATTCTTTGGGAAAAAGGGGTGTGTGGGAGAAAGTACCCATGTGGCTCATTAGTACACCATGAATCAGAAGAATGTCAAGAATTGTGAAGGCATTGTGGCACAGAGTTTGGTGTCTCCTTAAGCCAACACTGCAGACCTAAGAAGTGTACAAGATGTCAAGCAAGAAAAAATATTATGTTTACATGAGTATTTATCATACTCAATTCATTATTTATCTCCTCTGAAGAAGTAATCCGGCAAGGGCTTGGTTAAATATTAGCACATTGTTGAGAGAAATGTACAAAATGTTCTTAAATTATTCATCTAAATTGGATTGAGTTTGCTATTATAGAGGTAAAGAGCTAGAGCAAATTGGGTCATGAGAACATTCAGGTTGCTTTGTGAGATAGCAGTGGAGGTAGATCTGCTAGACTGCATCTTAGACAAAATAATCTCAAATTCAGTCAAGTTACTGGTCTGTCTAACCTGAGTGTAAGAGCTCTCAATGTAAAACAATCCCGCAAAAAATACTGCTGTGTCTGCTAATCACAGAAATTGTCTCTACATAGATATAGACATGTTGAACAGGTTTACAGTTTTCAAACAGGGCTTCTTTGCACCTATGAGGTGATCTCTTGCAACCTCAGGTCACCCACATCAGTCTATTTTTCAGTGCCTACTAGTATTTGGTGTGTCTAGGCAGTCTTCCAGTCAATCTGATTTTTAAACTTTTTTTAGCAATTAATTCTGAAGACTTTTTATGCTGGTTTTGGCAGAGATTGTGCTAATTTTGGACACTGTCTTTGCCTTTTTATAGATATACATGATATTCAATAGGAATGAACAATTAACTGCTGCTAAAAATGGAAAACTATCTGCACATGGAGTCAAGGTTTGGTGAACGTTTAACATTATTATTTTGGCATCCCCTTCGAATCATTGGCCTACCTGGAAAATTGGTAGAGCTCTTTTGAAAATTTTTGAAAATTACCTTATTTGAGGATTTGGATGACTTTAAAATATGACTATTGTACATATGTGATTTTGGGTAAAATAGCACCTTTCCATAAAAGGGGTTTTGAGAACATAATTTCATTTATGACCTGAATGTGACATGACTGCACAAGCTATTTGTGTCCCAGAAGCAGGCTAGGGAAACACCATTCCAGTAGTATTCACCATCAAGCTTCAAAAACTAGTGGAAGTGCAGCTTCAAGGAGAATGAAGTGGACATACAACTCTTTTATTAGCTGTCTCACAACATATAATTTGAGTATTCCTCAAACTTCTTTACTAAATTCAGCTACCCTGGAGAGTAGCATCATGACTCGGAAGGAGTGGCAGTCTTTGGATCTTGTAAGATGATAAAGAACATTTTCCAGGCAAGTGCTGCAAACGGAATTATTCATAATGAAAAAAACCCCAAACCCAACACAGTGTACCCATTTTAGGGCAAGACTAAATGCCTTAACAGAGGACTTTCATGTAAATTTTATTCATGCCTTAACTGTTCTAGCATACTCCTTTTTTCTGGACACCTGTTGGATTACCAAAATGAAACCATGAAGTTCATCTTGGTTGTCAGCTCTACACCATTTTTCCTCAGAAAGAGCATATACATTTCTTCTTAGTGCTTTGGAGTATGAACCAGAATTTGTATGAAAGGTGACTTAATCTGGAGAGTAAATAAAGAGACTAAGATGAAAGGGAAGAGGAAGGTGAAGGAGGAGGGGAAGGAGAGGGAAGTCCTAGGAAGGGAAGTTCTGGGAAGTTCTGGGAAGGGAAGTTCTGGGAAGGGAAGGGAAGACAACTTATTCTACACTTCTCTAAGTTTATATTTGATCTTGGGCAAGACTATTCAATCACAGTTTCTCTAAGGGTTTTTCACTGAATATACATATTCCTCATTTTCTGATACTAACTTAGCATTTCTAGATCTTGATTCCTAGAGTTGGTTACACTGTATTGATGGACACTTCAATCATTTTGTCTCTGTTCTCCATGAATATTGACTTTTCACTTGTAAAATCCATATGGTAATACTAACAACATCTTTAGTGCTCTCACTCAGTTGGTTTGAGCACAGTGCTAATAACACCCAGGTCATGGGTTCAATACCCTTATGGGCCATTCACATGAGAGTTGGACTTGGTGATCTTTTGGGTCCCTTTCTGCTCAGAATATTCTGTTATCTGTAATTAGATTATATTTCCAACAAGTTAAAGAGTTAAAAATGTAGATAAAAAAGATCTTAAAATGTTTCTTTAGCTGTTTCATCTAGATTTTGAAGATTTTTGAAGATTAAATATACCTTCTAAAATGGAATTATATACTAAAAAAAAAAAAGAGAATATGAAAAGTTTTTTTTTAAATACTGCTTATATCAATCTTAGTAAGGCCAAAACAAAAATGATAGGTTTTTAAGAAATGATGGAGTTAATTTTTCGATGTTTCTCTGTGGAATGTTTGTCTTTTGAAATTTGAACTTTTGCCAACCCCCGTAAATTTTACCTAAGATATTGTATGTAGTTCTAGCAATATAATTCTTCCCAGAAGTGCTGCTAAATTTATCAGTACTTATGAACTAAGAAAAGTAGACCTGAAAAAATATTTAAGGCTTTATTTTCGTTGTTCCTACAGGTTTTGGGGTTTTTCTCTTTTGCTTCTTTAAAGTGCTAAGGATGTGATCTACTGCGTGCCTCAAAACAGAAGCTGGGATGTTTTCATGTGTTTTTCTCTTCTTGCATTGTACCTGAACTTGCCATATAAATGAGAACTGGAGGTACCGCAATGGCATGTTCTTTCATATTTGCCTGCTTCAGATACTTCAGAAGTTTATTTGTGGTGAGGGGCCTCCTAGCCACTTCTGTCAGTGACAAGTACAATTTAGGTAGCTCTTCTTCCCCTTCCTCTGTCTTTTATGCCAGAATAGTTTATCTAGCTGAGAAAATGATCAGACAAATACCAGAAATTTCTTAAGGTCATCTGAAATCATGTTTTCTTTCCTTATACCAGACAAAACTTTGTGCTGGGGAAGCTAAGGGGATAGGGAGAACAGAAAGGGTGCAGGTACTGGAGAGGGAACGGTGGCTTCAAAAGACAGCTGAGCAGCGGACAAGGAGTATGGATAGGCAAATGTTGCCATAAACAAATACTTATGAAATCTAGACCTGGCTTAAACTAGAGCAAGTGGGGTTTAGCGATAGTGTCTTTCTAGGAATAAAGTTTACCAATTTTTCTAAATAATGGATTGCTTTAATGTTGCTCAGTGGAAAAAAAAAAGTATATATATATAGTTAGAGAATAGAGCTGTACATACCCCCAGGCAGTTTCAAGTGGAAAAGGGAAACAAAACCAGAATGAGATGTCATTGCCAATATGGACCTCTACTGATTAAATTTGATCCTATGAACTCTGCTGGGAAACACACATCTGGTAGGATTAAGGTCTACAGAGGGGTTTATTTATGTGTGCATGTTAGAAACCTTTTATCTCATAGTTCACGGAAAGTTGTTTCTGTGGTTCAATATTCAAGATGTCTGTCAACTTAATATTCAAATATTGTGATTTGTCTTCTGTCATGGCTTAGGGATGAAATGCCCCAATTTAGTGTTCTCAGTGAAACAGCCCAAATCATGATCTACCCACTACTCCCCCAACTACATCCCCCGGCAGCAGGTATAGAGAGGAGGATGGGAAGCACAAAGGGTAAGGATGACAAGCTGAGATAAGAACAAATTACTCAAAAACGGCAAAGAAATAAGAAAATAAGCAGTAGAAATTACAGTATCAGTAATGGAGGGAATCAGTGTTATCTGACTGCTTCCTTTGCCATGCTTCCTGGGCTCAAAGGGATCCCTCATCACATTCCTGGAAAATGACATGAGATGGTAGACAATAACCTCCAGGTCCTAGCCACACCTGCTTCTGGCTACTGCAAAAATTAACCCTCTCCCTGTCCCTGGCGTGGTGTAGCCAGAACCAGGACACCTAGTAAAATATTTCTAATAGGCAGTACTGAAGTGTATAGTAAAAATTTATATCAACACAGGCTTAGGTTCCAAGTCTTCTCATTTTATCAATTTCTGAAATAAAAGAAAAAAAAAAAAAAAGAAAAACAAAAAAAAAGAAAAAAAAAAGTGCTCTAATGCTCTGCTCTTTAGACTGAAAATATCTGCAATGAGTGTCAATCTTTGTGTAAACTTTGCAATGGGAGAACACCTGAAAATACCTTGGCATGAGTGTAACACCACAGCTCTCATACTGGGTTGGCAGAGTATACCTTAGGGTGAGACCTTCTCCAGCATCCTAGCCCACACCAAAATTAGAATAATAAAGATATATATTCTTCAGGGAAAGTCTGAAGAAAACATTTTGTCTGCAACTGGAAATGTCTTGCACTGACTTCATTCAACTTAATAGAGTATACCACTGGCTGGGATTTTATTTTATATCATTAATCTAAAGAATCTTGTACATTCAGAGAAGAGAAAGTTGACGGCTTCTTAAAATTGCATACTGTTGATAAAGTGTGGAAAACATCTCTACCTGAAAACAATATACTACATCTAATGGTAAATCACCAGCAAATTCTATTATGTTTGTGGGCTTGACATGTGATTCTTATTAAATGTAGGAACAAAGCCACTTTATACATCATAATGTTCACATTACAAATTCACTGCTTATAATGGTGCTGCAAGTGTGTATGCAATTTTTCTGAACTTATGAAATATATTTCTGACACCTCAGGTATTGATGTATGCATGCACGATATTGTCCCAGTGCAGTAAGGGAGACTTAACTGATGTCTGCAAGATTTGATTTATTACAAGTAAATATGATTGCCTTCATAATCTGATTTTATTATGTTCGGGGCTCTCCCAGGTAAACTTTTAGTAGAAGGAAGAAGACCCATTTTATTAAACCAGTCTATTTCTGCAAAACAAATCACTTCTTGACAAAAAAAAGAAGAAAAAAGAAGTAAGGTCAAGAAGAAGGATTAAGGATGAATTTTTTATGCCAAACTTCATTCCTTCACATGAATATTCTGGGATGCTGAAAGTTACTTTTTGTCTCTGTTACACAAGAAGCCAGAGAACCAACCTGTCTGTGTCATTGAATTTCTGTAGAATCGAGGTAAATGCTGCCATTAAAACTTCTGTAGTTGCAACATTATTTAGATATTGCTTCAGAAAGTCTTGTCATAAAGTGTGGCATTGGATCTCAGAGTATTGTTTAGCAGAAGACAATATTCCATACACATTTCTGTGCATCAAACTTTTTTTTTTTTTTTCTGTGTGTGTTTGTGTGTGTGTGTGTGTGTGTGTGTGTGTGTTTTGGGGGGGGGGGGGGTGGGTTAATATATAAGAGGTGACAAATTGCAAAGAACAATTCTTTGCTGGGAGGAATATGGGATTATATATATTGACAGATTTATGCAAAAAAACAGAAAAATTCACAGTAGAATTCTGTGTTTTTCCATGCTGGTGAGCCAATTATTATCCAGGTTAAAAGCTGTTTTATTCCCCTGTGCAAATTAAAATGTTCTCCATATTGTTCAAAAATCATCTGTTGAGAAAAAATGTTTTGTTCTCTTTTATGTTGATGTAAATTAATACTGAGACAACCTGCAGAAGGCAATACAGTAGTGAGCACTTAATTGTATGAGCAGAAGATAAATAAAGTGACTATCTAACCAGTGTTTCAGAAAGCTGGAGAGCATCCTTTCCATAAAAACAGACAGCAATCTAATAGTTATTTCATCAGAGTAATTATCTGATTTGAAAGCGATGACTTGTTAGTTACTGTGAGACACCCTTTCCTGATAAGTCTGCTATACTATTACTGTCCAGTCCTGTGACTTGTAAGACTGCATATACTCTTTTTGGCTACAAACACTTAGGCTTCTAAATTTAATATATGCCTTTAACTTGAAAGAAATTTTGAAGACAGTATGGTAAATGATGTTTCAGAGAGATGGCTTCTTTACTTTTCTGCATATGTTTCAAAAAGAAAAAGTGACTTAGTAAAAGCTGGTGTTTGACTTCTTTGAACAGAACTGGAGCTTTTGTCCCACCTGATTTTTTTATCATTAAGTTCCTTTTCAAATGTAAAAATTGGAAAAAAACTTATTTGGTATACTACCCTGATCCTCTAAAATATAGTTAGCCAGCTTAATGACACTTTTGGAATGCTTACTGGTGTCTGACAGAAGCTAAGCACTTTTTTTTAAAGGAAGAAAATTTAGGTTGTCAGAATGAGATAGATATGTAGGTTTAAAAATGGAACCCGGGCTTCTGTTTTTGCTTTGTTGCTGATGTGGGTGGTAGCACAGTAAATTTGGATGGACAACAGCATAAGACCACTGAGGGTAGGGCATTATAGTGATGAAGATTTTTTAGTTTTTTTTTCTTGTATATGCAACTATTTTCCTATATAAAATTTATCTCATACTGTTGTTTAAAAATTTCACCTGGACATACTTTTTTGTTTTGGCTTTGATTGCTACTGTATTCATGATGATTTCTATCCAGCAATAACACAGACCTATTTCAAGATGATGTACATGTCTCAGACTTGGCTTAATTGTTGCTGTTACCTATTGCTGTCCTTTAAACAGTAAAGGTGGTAACTGTGCCTCTACAGCTAAATCAGGCACAAAGACCTAACTCTGTTTCACTGTAAGCTGACTGCATTGTGTTGTTTTTTAGGGAGTTATTCTTGCACCACAACAAATCCAGAATCACATTCAGAGACTGAAAAGATGTAAAACCCCAGATGTATAAATCTAAGGAGCAGAAATTCCATCATATCCAGAGGACAGATGAACTCATTGCAGTAGCTCTCAGAAATGGACTAATAAAAACACCACATTATTAATAGGGCTGTATGCATGTGTTTACTTGTATGAAATACATATTTAGATGCCAGTGGGAAACATAGCCCAGCAATATATCTTTATATTTCATCAATTATGTTAATTTCTTCAGAAAAGGGTAATGAAAAGTTTAATTACTCTACAGACATAAGTCTCTGATATGGTATAAATACAATATGTGATGCTGGACATTGTAATGGAATTTTATTTTTATCCAGTATGGGTGACTGTACAGAATCCATTAGTGGCTTTGCTTTGCTCTGCCACCTGTGAGTTATGCAGTCATTCCTAACTCATGAAAATGAAGTATGCTGTCCTTCCTGCCATCAGAAACCCCATATCTATGAACACATACAAGGCAGAATATATTAATGTGTATAGTATTAGCTCATCTGTGGACCTTCAGGTACACATGGACTATACAGAATGTTCATGTATAGGTTTTAATGTCCAGATATATACCCATAATTATATAGGCCTGTGGTCACCCTTTATGATAAATTAATTAATAATTTTAACTGAAGATAGGTCAAAAGATATATTTTTACAGAGAACTCAGCCAGCAGAGAGTTGCCAATACAGGAGCAAAGGTAATAATTTCTGTTCTAAACACTCAAATTGAAAAATTCGGAATGCCATATAATACAAATGACACACAGAGTCATAACAACACATTATTATCATTTATATTGCTTCATTTCATGACAATCACTGATAAATTGAAAGTAAAATGACAATAGAATCGTGAACAGCTCTGTTTTTCCCATCTCTAATTTTTTTGGTAAATATAATGCTGGCTAACATTTGAAAGAATTCATAATTTCCTCATTTGGTAATTTCTTGCAAGTTAAAACTCTGTGTGACAGGGGACTTACTAACACCAAAACTACACTCATTGCATAGAAATAAAGCCACTCTTGTTCACTGCTCTTGTTTCCTGTCAATCCAGTACATTTCATGTGCACCAAATTAATTTTAAGAAGAGTCCATGGGAATTACAATTGAGTTCTTCAGGGGGGTTGCTGTTGTATTTTAAATTTCTCTATAAAATATGAAACCCAGGACACATGAGTATAACAGATATTTGATAGGATAGTCTTCCAAATGCTGTATTACAGTTTTCTGTAAATTTGTCAGTGTCCTAGGTATATTTTTGAAAGCTCAGGGTTTTTTGGTTAAAATTTTATTCTAAAGCTTTTCATGGGTTTCCATGAACTATGAAAACATCCATCAGTTAAGGAAGATTGAGTACCTAGGATTGAGGGAGTGAGTATTAGCAAATTCTCTACCACTTTCAGTTGAAAGAAGGAGAGATATTGCAGCTTGCAATGGCATCTTGAATCTGTGGTGTAAGACTGGAGCGTAATATGATGCCCTGTGTTTGGGAAGCTTGTGATAGCCTATGTAGGTGGCAAGTATACACAAAGATACATCAGTGGGGTCACTACAGTATTTTGATTAGCATTCATTGGTGTCTTATAAAATGGGAAGGAAAGTGCAAATGTTGTATTAACTGCTCTGCCTTACAATGGGTGCAGGCACTCGGATTTCAGATTTCAGAAAAATGGCAAACAAAGGACGACCTTTTCAATCAAAGAAAAATTACAACACCTTTGTTTACAAAAGATTTCTCTAAACAATATAATTATTCGCTTTTGTCTCAGATTTTGGAAAGCTGAGTAGGGGAAAAGGCTCAAGTAAAAGAGTTTGATTTATATTTTCTTGCCCTGGCTCTTTCTGTGTACTGCTTAATAATTGCCCTCTCTTCAATAGTTTGATTGAAATGTTTTTGAATTACATGTTTTTGTGTTCTTATTAACAACTCTTTCAAATCACCATGGTCACTGTTGACAGTAAAGCTTTCAAACCAAAATCCACTAAAGTTGAGATAACAATAGAAAAATTTCAAAATGTCTCTAAGAAGAGAATGCATTGGATGTAATTTCCATTTTTTTTATGCAGGGGGTTGCCACTACTGAAGACCACTGTTCTTCCCTCACTCTCAAAATAGACTCAGAAACTAAAATAAAATTTTATAGAAAAGGTCTGTCACAAAATGACTTGCCTTACATTGCTGTAGGATATTTCACATCTCCTACAGATAATTTTATTTTTTTATGAAAGTGTAATATACAGAAGGCTTTAAAAAAGGGACCTATTATAGCTCAGTATGTAGCAAAATCACACCTTTTTCTTTATATTGCAAGGTCACGTATTCTTAACAAAAACAAATAAAAAATTTCACTGAATTTTGCACTTTCTGGTATCCGTCTTTGTTAATTATTGATTATGGGATGATCATGAATTTCTGCAAAATGCCATCATTTGATCATTTTCAGTATTTCTACATTAACTTTAATAAAACGGAGGAGCATAGCAAGAACATATGGGCATGGACCAGATGAATTTCCTGGCTCCATCTAAAAGCCATCTGGTTTTTTTTTGTCCTAAATTATTACTGGCATACATACCTGTGTTGTATATATATATGCCTTGCTGACAGTGTTCAACAGGGCTATTAAACCCTCAGTTTCTTAGTCTTGATCTAGCTAAGAGCAGACAATGTAAAAGGTACCAGCCAAAGCATATGAACTACAGCCGGTTGTGGTTGCTCCTGATTCCAAACACACACTTATATACAATTCCATTTTCTAAGGACTGAAAATTCACCTTGATTGTCCAATGGAATTGCGTCTTGAAACACATGCCTAGACATTGACTCAAGTGATTACTTTAAGAACTGCTTTGTTGTGGGATAGAAAGACTTCCGAGCTGACTGGGGAGTCCTGCATTGTAGAATGATGGATGACTCATCCATCATTCAAAGTTCTGTGGAAGCATTTATTTCTGTGATCATTCTGGGATAAGATTATATGTTAAATTCAATTTTTTTTCTCAATTAATTCAATTGTTCTTTCTGCTTTAAGATAACAGTTGAAGGCTATGTTCTCATGGTCTTTTTCTCAAAGATACAGATTTGCCCTGCACAAACTCTGAATAGACTGGAAATTTTGCATATGGATTAGCTCAAGACTGAACCTGAACAAATAGATTTTGCCTCTGATTAGTGTATCTGAAACTGGGCTTTTTGAAATGCTGAAGTATTATCAGAGCTTTGTATTCACACTGCTATAGTAATGGAGAACATGGACAGACCAAGTTTGCTAAACAATTAAAAATTTGTCCCTCTTGCTCACAGTATTTTTCATGTGCTGTATCTTTAAGAGTTTTACATACCCAAAACTTGTCTGACCTAAGCATATGACTAATGGTATTTCCACGGCTTTTTGTAGCTTGGACAAAGTAAAAGTCTTCATGCTCCCAAAAAATACAGCAAATCCCAAATGGAAAAACCTCTTGACCTCACCATCTTTTACTGTCCATAAGTGTCCATGGACACACAGAAATTTTTTATTCAGGTAAATAAAGTAGTACGTGACTGAAAGCAGGGACTTGTAATGGGAAATGTCAGGCAACTTCAAATTGAAGCAACTTTGAGTACTGTCTAGGAAAATGCTGAGAATGTGCTATTCATTCATTTTAGTTCAGAGGAGCAATTGGGTCTAGGGCAGAATTACTGGAGGATTATCTGGCACAGACCATCATGAAACAGTCTTTTCTTTTTGCTGTCTGTACAGAGATGCTGCGGCAGGGAATTATGAAAAATTATTAAAAACTCGACGTGCATTAGACCTGGATTCTTCATCTGTATACACAAAAGGATACCGAGTATATCTGATGCTATTTGATCCTAAGCAGCATTCATCCCCTCCACTGCAAAATGCAAACCTAAATTCACACAAAAATTTAATATTTACTACATGCAAATCTCATCACTAATTTCTGAAGCCAACAACTTCACCTGAAGCTGACAGATGTCCAACATGGTGAATCATAACTTAAAACAGTCATAAGTAAGTTAGTGGTACATAACCAAGCAAAATACATAAAATCAAGGTTTTTGGTACAGTAGAGAGGCCTGTTAAAGTGGGAAGCTATTAGCTAGTTTTCAAAAGGATAGCTACCTTGAAGGTGCTATTGATATCATAAAGGTGAGACTGAACCACAAAGATGCTTTCTTTAAAGTGGAAGACCTGCATCTTTTAGTTCCCACAGGTGAGGCTTGACACTAAATAAGTCCAAGGAAAATCCTGCACAGTCCTTCAAGTAAGGAAAGAAATTGCCTCATAATACATAGTAGTCTGCCACAATGGGAATCAAGAACAATAGGGGAGGAACTCAAAAGATCAATCCTAACCACATTGTGAAGGCCTCTGCCAAGAATAAGCTTTCTATATTGGATGCTAATCCTCAAATGACATTTCAATGTCTTTTTTGAGCCTGTTGCTTCACATAGTGTTTTATGAAACTTTTTACATTGGTCAACATGTGTGTAGATCATTAAGCAAATAAATTTAAAAGTGCCAAGGTGAGGAAAAGTGAGTGGGTGGGGCAGGAATTTGTGAAAGCATGCATACAGAAGTTGCAGATTATGCTTCTAAAAGAAGAATCAAGGTTTGTGGTTTTCCTGTTGCTGACTATAACAGATGTCTGCTTCTTACATCCTAGTGAAACAGGAGGTTTTCTGGATCCTGGTTTTAATCTGTTATTCATGTTTGTATGAATGTGGGTGTTTTCAGGACATCCCTGGACAGTTATTAAACCACTGACCAGTGGAGGCTCTGCTACAGATGGATTTAATTCAAGACTGGTGCTATTATATTAATGGGTTTAATTTAAACAGGACTAGCCTTGCTGGCCAAATTACTGCCATTTAAATCAATTGGCTTAGGGGAAAAACAGCCTGACCATAGCCATTAGCCTTCAATTTATTACTGTATCAGTTTTAAACCGGGTAAGGCATATTGCTCAGTGTCTGTCCTCCTGTCCTTTCGTGCTGCTTCCTCTCCCCACCATAAAAGACCTACAGGGCAAAGAAAAAAAAAAGAAAATCTGAAACATCACATTAATTTAAAGTCAATGTTTCATGAGCAAAGACCAGGTATCTTGTGAAAGAGACTCTCCATAGGATGCAATACTTGCCTTTGATGTCACCTCATTAAACTGAGATTCAAATGATCTAACAGATGTATTAGTTTAAAAAGACATTTTACTGCATTTTTTTAAGATATAAAAAAGTTGCAATGTCTTTTTTTTTTTTTAACACATTTCAACCTGATTCAAATAGAAAAGCAAAAGGGAAGAAAATGCTTTAGATGTGCTCTTTTGATTTTTTCCAATCTTGCCTGAATAAAATGGAATGGGAGATCAAGAACACTCAATTAATTTCAACACTGGGTGTCAGAGGGAAAAGGAGAAGGAGGAGGCGGGGGGAATATTATAGATGCACAACACTTAACAAATGCATAGATTGAAAGCAGGAAATATGGGGGGGGGGGGAGAGATAAAAACCCATGTCTATATTTTATTGCACTCAGTAAGCTTTTCACTTGTATTTATAGCTGCAATTATATCTCAATGAGGTTTGTCTACAGTGTTGGCTTCACGCTAATTTTCCCCCTCACTGCATTCTTGGAATAGCCTCGGACTGTTTATGAACCAGACATATTGACCTCATTTACAGCTAGCAGTTTAAATCCATAATTTTTCCACCCACAATCCCTCTTTGACATTCCGGCAATGTGGCCGGCTCACTGAGACTGAACTAAAAGTCTCACACTTCATTGAACACCATTATGCGGCTTTATGCTTATAAGCCTGTTTCCCTCAGCTGCCTTTCAGCTTTGCTGGAGATCCGTTTGGCCACAGGCCGGCAGTGATTAACTGGAAGAATCCAATAAATCAGCCTGTCAGCCAGCAGGCTCTCCTCACTGTGTCTACAAATCGACATTTGGATTTGCACTCTCTTTTTTCCTCCCCCTTTGCTCTCCTTCCTTCCCTCACCAGCCTCCCTCTTTCTCTTTTTCCCTCGCCTGCCTCTCTGCCTCTCTTTACTCAGCCCCCATCATCATCTCCCCCTTGTCCATCACACACCCTCCCTGAGGGCAGCAGGTTGCCCCTTTTCTCCCCACTAAAAGATGAGCTTGAAAGAGGGCTATTGTTAGCATGGCTGGACCTTGCAAACAGTCCTTTAGTGAAACAAGTTGTTCTTGAATTTTGTGCTATGCCAGTGCTCCTCTATTTCCACATTTCATTTAAATTCCATCCTCCCCACACTCCACACACACAACACACACACACACACACACACACACACATGCACACATCTCATTAACTCTTGCTGTTCCCCTTACATCAGACAGAGAACAATGGAGGTGATTGAGAAGGACAGAAGATTGACTTTCTTGCACTGGCTTTCCCATCTGCTGTTAAAACAATCGACATAGAGAGAGCACAGAAAAATGGGGGTGTCTGTCAGTGAGCACAAAAGCAATGGTTCTCCAAGCTCTGTGAGACCTGACCCTTTCTGCTGCTATTATATTATAAAACTATAATTAGGTCCTCTGCTTGCTCATTTGTGTGGGTTCTTTTTCCTTTGATTTCAGGTCTTTGGTAGGTACTGCCTTTCTGTCTGCCTGGACAGACCTGCCTTTCTCATCCCTGGATGAAGCTAAAAAATTAAATCCAAATGTTTGGGGCTCTCAAATTCACACTAAAGAAATTGCAAAATCTTGAAGGCTTATTTCTTCTCTCCTTTTCTTCTAGGTAAGGATCCTCTCCTACCAACTTTTGTCATTCACAAGCCCTGTGCTGAGGATCCAAGAACACACCATTGATGCTAATGCACACCATTGTAGACCCTAATTCAGGGAAAAAGGGCAACTGGGAGCTCTGCCTGCCCCATTATCCATTTGTGTGCTGGCCCTCTTAATCCCAGCAATACCTTTGACCAAAGCAGCCATTTGGCTCTATGAGAAGAGATCATGCTGTATCAGTAAAATTAATTGAGACTTGGATAAGAGAGATGCATGCAGGTCCAAAAACACTAAATTTACAGGAGGCAGGAGGGCCTGGTAGCTCATAATTTCACCCCCACTATGAAGGCAGTATATTGTGGGATGCAGTCAG